>NC_022026.1:59421669-59425666 GCF_000317375.1 Microtus ochrogaster | reverse complement strand
AGTTAGCAGAGTCTTGTTAGACAAGGATCTGTTATCTTCCTGTATAACATCAAACTGATTCTTGAGAATATCATGGTCATGCTTAATAGCTTTTAGCCATTCCACCTCTGCCTTAAGAATCCTGTATTCATCTCTTAAAGACTATCATATCCTTACTGTCAAACCATTTAGTGCCAAGGAAAATTACTAATCCCAGAAGAATGCATAGATGTGGGTTGCTAGACACCTTTGTAAGATCTCCCACATGGCACACTCAAAAAGACCGTTAAAATTCTCGAGGGTAATATTCTCAGACATCTTTTTTTTTATAAGGAAAAAAAATTTTTACCTCCAATGACTGGTTTCTGCCAGAGGTGGTGGAAGAGTCCACTTGAGTCCACGTGGAGGGCCGGTCTGAAACAACTCAAAACAGAAATTTATTGTTCTGCCTGAGGATTTATAATGTGTGTGAAGAGGTTATTTTGAATCAGACCAAGTCTGCTGTTGTTGCGGTTTGCGCAGGCAAGCGCACCCGGAAGCGCAATGTGAGCCCCGGAGCAGTAGCGGCGAGCGAGTGACCCTGCGGCTTCTCTAGCGAGCCGTGCGGTGCTAGACGCCGCGATCGAGGAGTCCGCAGGAAGAGGCGAGCAGAGTCGGCGGGTGCGGAATGGGAACCTGCTGTGTGCAAGGCAGGCTACCCGCTTATTTACCAACGCTTCCCTCCGGCGACCAATCTTGCTCGCAAAAGCTGACTAGATCGAGTTCCCCGTGCAGTGCTTTGGCTGAAAGCCCTTTGACCCGGGACCTGCGGGGGGGCTGAGGCGACCGCCCAGGTCCTGGTGTGGGCGCAGGGCAAATCTGCCACAACGTTGGAGCGCCAAATGAAGGCGGATCGGATTAATACAGACAAATTGGTATAAGTTTATAGGACTTTAATGTAAATAGCACACTCACGCAACCGGAGTTCCAGCGATGCACAGAAACAGGAAACAGGAAACAGGGCCACAGCGTCTGAGAGCCCCAATTTAAGTAAACATTTGCCCGATGCCATCCCGCCCCCAAAAGGCGGGCTCTCTCTACAGTCTAATCTCACTCATTAGAATGTTTTCCTCTGCAGTAATAATTTTTGGCTGTTGACCTCTGTCATCCCTTGTGGATATCCCCACATTACACTTTAATACATAGTATATCCTACATTCTATACTTCTATACTCCATGTTTTTCTTCTAAATTCTTTTAATGAATCACAGTGATGGAGAGAGGGGGCACAGCTTGAGATACCAGCAGTATCTCTTGGTGTTTCTGCACAATTGTGATTAGATTTCTTAAAATCTTCATCACAACAAATATTTTTAAACTCATGTCTTGTATGATTCTTCATAATTGACATGATGTAATTCCCAAATCTAAGAGGTTAACTTGACCTTAAAAGACAGTGTAACCAGACAATTTAAGTTGAATGTTAGAGAAGCATGACTAGTAACTGGCAACTGTTGTCCCAGGACCTAATGAAAACCCCACTTTGTAGATTGCCTTAAGGAAACTTTACAAAACTGTCCAACAAATTATCCCTCCTTCATTAAAGGCAAAATCTTCTGTAAAGAATCTCTACTATATATGTTCCTAACTTTTGAAGGAAATTATAAAACTTTTCATAGTGAGACAAGCCTCCCTTTCATTACTCTATCTGACAGATCACTTGGTGGAGGGAGGGGTACCTGAGTATTATAGTCCCCCTAAGACTCCTTTGCCCTCAGACATGATAAGATACTGGTGAATTCACCACTGTATAAACTGATGACATGACTGCTCCATAGTATGGTTAGGGGGAAGGTTTATATTACAGATACGAGAGAAAGAACAACCAGAGAAAAAAAGTAGTCTGAACATGGTCATGAGGGAAGCAGGAAGGGGGAGAGAGATCAAGAAATACCAGGGTTATAAAAAGAATGAGTAGCTTGGGGGGCGGGGAGCCTGTGGGCTGGAGGGAGTTTAGAGTAAGGGAGAAGGTGAGAAGATTTAGGAAGCTAGCATGGACTTTGAAATGTGTAACAGGTACTTGTGATACTGGGGGAGCCTGGAGGTCAATATGAGTTTGATATACCAGTAGAAACCGCAGGTCCCTTCTGCCTTTTGGAATTTTGGGGAAATAGAGGGTTTTTTTTAAGAGTTTAGTGGGGGTTTTTTTTGCCACATGACATTTTGTATTGCTTTATAAATAATACCATTCAAAATTTCCACCTTCTCCCTTCCTCCCATTTCCCTCCCACTCCCTCTCACTCACCCTCCCCACTCCTCCTCCAATCCTAGGAGAAGGCAGGGTACCCTGTCCTATGGGAAGTCCAAGGCCCTCCCCGCTCTATCCAGGCCTAGGAAGGTGAGCATCCAAACAGACTAGGATCCCAAAAAGCCAGTACATGCAGTAGAATCAAATCCCAGTGTCATTATCATTGGCTTCTCAGTCAGCCCCCATTGTCAGCCACATTCAGAGAGTCGGGTTTGATCACATGCTCATTCTTTGGACATGACAACCACCAGGATCACAGCCCCAAATTTTGGCCATGGAATGAAAAGGCCCTCAATCATCACTTTTTGTGTAAATCTTAAAGTCGCAGCCATCAAGGTGCTGCGCTTTGTGTGCGTGTCCAAAGCATCTCAGATGATATGGAACTTTCACATCCATCTGATCTTGAGACAGGGCACAAACAGAAAGTGAAGGACAAGTCAGAGGTGCAGTTTTGCCTACCTTTTCATTCGCACGTACCCCTATGTGTATGTGGAACAGCTTGGTAAATTTCAAGAGACTTGTTGGTTTCAGTGCATTTAAAGAAATATATATTACACCAAAGCTGACCACTGGTGGAATAATAACATGACTGTTATGGGGTAATCAATTGCTCTCTGGTTGACTTTTAAATTATACTTCACAGGAGCAATTCATATCTGATATTGTATCTGAATCCTATAAGCATGAAAACATTATTTGTGATGTTCTGCCTAAGATAAGACAACTACTATATTACCAGGGTACAGCTGTATCTGTATTCTATCTAGATCCAAAACCTAAGGCTAAGTCTCCTGAAACTGATTCATATGGGAGTTTTTGTCATTTTTAAGTAGACAAGGAGCATATTATGTCTCTTCAAATGGTATCAAGTTGATTCAAACCGTGCCTTCACTTGCTCATTTATTCAGTTGACTAGATAGCCAGCTAAATATTTTGCAGTTCTCATAAATGCAGAGAGTGAGAGAACCTAACATAGGGCTTCTTTTCTAAGGCAGCAGAGGAATAGAAGGTACATACAGAGGCATTTGCAAATATGATACTCTGCCACAAATCCACTACTACCAGGGGGTACACTTAGTAAAGCCTTGTTCACAGCTAGGAAAAGCTTGTCAGACAAAAGAAAAGTCCAAATTAGACCTTTAAGTACAACATTTAAAAACATATTTAATACCACTCCCACAAACAGTTTGAAAGGTACATTTCTAAATCCTATTAGCATGAAAACATTATTTGTGATATTCTGCCTAAAATAAGACAACTGACAAATGTTGCCTTCCAAATAATTAGATATTGCAAGTACTAAGGGCTGTCAGTACAGGGCACCATGCTTTTAAAAAGCAATCAATAAAATTGTATTACTTTCCTCAACAACTTGTGTTTTTTCCCATTAACAAAAGGAAATATAGAAATGCGATCATTTATTCCATCAACCTTTCACCAACCAGCTGTGCCAGAAATGGGAATGCAGAAGCACACAAAAAACAGAGCCCAGCATTACTGAACTCCAAACTTAGCAGAAAGGCATAAATAAAATAAATGTTTCAAAAATGTATTCCAAGGGTAATGAATGCTAAGAACATACAGTCCTGAAATAATTTATGCTATGCTATATTTCAAACTAGATACATTAGATAGATGATAGATGATAGAAGATAGATGATAGATAGATAGATAGATAGATAGATAGATAGATAGATAGATAGATAGATAGATAGATAGATAGATAGACAG
>NC_022026.1:59417591-59421569 GCF_000317375.1 Microtus ochrogaster | reverse complement strand
AGAAGATAGATGATAGATAGATAGATAGATAGATAGATAGATAGATAGATAGATAGATAGATAGATAGATAGATAGATAGACAGATACATAGATAGATAGATAGATAGATAGATAGATAGATAGATAGATAGATAGATAGATAGATAGATAAAACCACTATCTCTTACCCAGGTCTACATTCTTATTTTATCACGCAGGGAAGCAAAGTCATGTGCACCTTGAAGAGCAAGTTCTAAACTTGAATTACTTGAGTTTAGACTCCAGCTTTACCTGAGTAAAGGAAAGACCCTGAGTAGGGGAAAGACTCTAAGCCCCATTTTTCTTAACTTGCAAATAAAACCTACTTGGTAGTGAACTTGAGACTGATAAAATGGTGCATGCAAAAGCATAGTGCTCAAAACAGAATAAATGCCTCTAATTTTACAAATCATGGATTATTTGAGGTAATATTCAAGTATTTTTCAGTTCCTTGTTCTCCCAGCATTATGATAGGAAATTGGGGCACATATTTTCTCTAAATACTTACTTGTTCATTATTAGTTGTACCTTTGATATCTTTCTTGCCAAAACTAATGCTGATAAAGGAGCCCAACAATTTCTGTAAATGACTGAGGGTGCACTTGGGTTTTGCTCATTCTAGGTACTTGGTACTTGGGAGTCTGAGTCTTCACTTGAATATCTCAGTCCCCATTCCTATCTCCCTCCCAATCCTGCTTCTTCACAAAGGCAAAGTAGACTGACATTTATGTTGAATTTAATAAATAAAGCTATTTTGGGAATTATATTAGAACATCCAGAAAGACACTGTCAGAGCTTTAAGTAAAATCATGACATGTTGCTGACAGCACTTGGTCTCTGATATTTTCTCTGTGGATTTGGCTATCCATTTCAAAGCAAGAAGTTTGGGCTCTGAAGCAATACCCTGTGTTTCAGGCAGAAAGATGGTCCTTTCATATATTGAGATAGATTGTAAAAACTGTATGAATCAAATGGACATTATGCACCTTAAAAGAATGACAAAGGTGTGCCATTATTTCATTTGCTACCTTTTTTCTGTACCAACTGGAATAATGATGCTTACTCTCTTCATCTTTAGTTCTCTAGCTTTGTTTTAAATCCCATTGGATGAAACTCATCTTTAAAGCTTTTACCTTACTCAGGCATCTCATATAACTTTATTTTAAAAAATGTCTATGTGTACACAGGTGCTTGTGTGAGTTTGTGTATACCACGTATCTGCAGGAACCCACAAAGACCCAGACATTGATGCTGGAACTGGAGTTACAGAGCATTGTGATAGGCCATGTAGGTGCTGGAAAATGAACACAGAACTTCTGCAAAAATAGAAGAGTTTTTAACTCCCAAGTCATCTCTCCAGGACCTCATTAGCTCTTAACAAATGGTTATCATTTCAACTTCTGAAGACTATTATTAATTTAAAATCTGTTTCTGGATTTAAGCAGCCAGAATTATTTGTCTGAGATAAGCTTGAAAGCATGCCATGTTTTTTTTCCCTGTATCGCATACTGTCTACATCCTGCCTGTATCTCTTTGGCCTTAATTAACAGCCATCATTGGCATCTGCTTGCCTATTCCTTCTTCTACACCTTGCCTTTACTGCTGTTGGGAAAGCTTCTTGGACACAATTTCTAACAAATGACCCACAAAGAGTTTACATAGATAATTTGACTGTGTTCAAGCACAGTGGTAACCTAGGACTCACATGTTCTTTTCTTACCTATCTGAGTGTCGCAAGCCATCATTGATGTTTCTTAGGATTATCTCCCAAAGAAACAGCTTATACTAAAATTATGATCTTGTATTCTATTTCTTGGATAACATAACTAGAAAGCCTTCTCATCTCTAAGGATTTCTGGAGAACAAAAGACACGTATCTTCCAACAGATCCCCACTCCCCAGGCAAAACTAATACATGAAAATAGTTTTTGAATGTTTTCTGATTTTGGAATATTTGCATAAATCTAATGAGTTATCTTAGTTATAGAATCTATAAGAAATAAATTGTTACAGTCCATTTTCAGTATGAGGTTCACTTAAAGTTCATCAAAGTCACAGATAACAGGGAGTCCTAGGTTTCTTTCTCCTGTAGTTTGATAGAATCTCCTTCCCTCAGAACTCTGAGTTGAAAAGTTAAAAAGGTAGTCTACTTTTTAACACTGGACCTATGGTCAGAAAAGGGAACAGTACCAAACCCCAAGTTATTGATTAGCTAAGGCTCTGTGTCCTTCACCAACAAGATGGGAAATTTGAGATGGGAGCAAGTCCTGGCTCATGGGGGAAAAAAGGAATTTCTCATAATCAGAGGACTTGAAAAACTATTGTCCTGAAGTAGCCATTTTTGGCTTTTCTTTGTGTTGCCATCCCTTTCTGTAGAACTGTATATTTAAAACTGCTTTATTTTCACTAGTTTCTTGAAATTTTTATTATATTATTTCTCACAGACGCAAGCTTAATGATCAAACTCACTTATGCTTCATATAAACCTTATACATAGAGCCTGAAGATAACTTTAGACAACATTTTAGGGCACTTGCATTTTGACTGCAACATATCATATAAGGTTAGGCATCGAATTTTCTCCTTAGGTCAGCAGATTGGTACTCAAGAGGTTTCTGATTTTGGACCATTTTCAGATGAGAAATGCTCATCCTAAGTCAGTTTCTTAGATATAGCCAGGCTTCCAGTCCAACACAACCCTACTAGTTCCTCAGTGAAATTAGAACTACGTTCCCATATACAGAGGACCTTTCTCTTTCAGAATTTTTCTTGGGTTGTATGCCACATCTCAGTGGTTTTCTAGCTTCTATAAATTCCAGACTATCATAATAGAAAAGCTATCTTATAATTCTATGCTTTATTAGCTAATGATGCCATCTCATTCTAAAATCTATAATGGCTGGAAACATGTATATCTTATTTATCATTTATAAAATTATTATGTACTTAAAATGAGCATTGTGAGTTGAATAATGGTTCTCAAAACAATACACTCATGGTCTGATAACCACAATCTATGAGTGTTACCCTCTTTGAAAAAAATGATATTTGCAGATGTACTTAAAGCTTTTAAGATGTGAAGATGACTTTATCCAAAGAAGCTCAAGTTCAATGTTAAGTTTTTCAAGTCCAACATGCAGAGGAAGAAGACAGAAGGAAAGGCAACATGATTCAAGAGGCAGAAACTGGAGCAGCTACAATCTAAAGAAGTCTTGGACCCACCAGAAGCTAGAAGAGGCAAGAGGCATATTCTCCTCTAGAACTTTCAAAAGCAAAATGACGCTACCAACACCTTGAGTTCAGATTTCAGGACCCTTAAACTATAAGGAAATAAATTCCTGCTGTTTTCCAAATGAGAATGTTTGAGCATCAGCAATTTGTGACCTCCTAGGAGATCACAGAATCATGATACTTGAGAGATGATAGATTTATTGAACACTATGGTTCAACTTCCTCACAGTACAGAAATCGACTTTCCAGAGTTTCTACACTGTGGCCATTCAGTCTGTATTGGACAGTTCCCTAATGAGTTTTCTATCCCTTCCTACCATCATAGCCCCTGTTACTTATAGATGACTTGGGCTATACAGTTCTCATCTTCACTGAGTACTAATTTGATTTTTAGGGTTTCCATTGCATCATCAAAATTCTACTCCAGAGTGTCATAAAAATGATTCTAATTCTTCCTTCATAAGACAAAATCCTAAATTCTTGAGATCACCTTATGTGTTCCCACTATTTTCTCTTACCTAGAGACTGTCCAAGTTTAGCTTCTAGACATATAAGAGGTTGTCTGAATAACTTATACTACTTCCTTGTCTAAACATAGTCATATTTAACTACATAATTTAAAATATATCATTGAGAATAGAATGAAATTTACATAGAGTTCAGGTGGAACATAGTAGGACCAATACCTCCTTTTTTGTTGTTTTTTTCGAGACAGGGTTTCTCTGTGG
>NC_022026.1:59396562-59417491 GCF_000317375.1 Microtus ochrogaster | reverse complement strand
TGTAGACCAGGCTGGTCTCGAACTCACAGAGATCTGCCTGCCTCTGCCTCCCGAGTGCTGGGATTAAAGGCGTGCGCCACCATCGCCCGGCCAAAACCTCCTTTGTTCTGGAATTAACTCATGTGTCCTAGGACTGCAGTCACATTATACAAATTGATGTCATATGATTAATATATTGTGACACTCCTGGAAACTGAAACCTAAGTGTAATACAAAATTTCTGTTAAATCTGATTGGTTTTGGAATCTGTAAGTAGTTTTATTTACTTTTGGAAATTGCTTCCTGTTTGTTTCAGTGAATTTTTTTCAAGCTGACAAAATACCTTTCAATCCTGTCCTATCTGGCATATTCACTTGCTGTAGATGCCTCTTACACCCATGTTCACAGGGATCTAACAGCTTTCAAGCTCTAGTTCAACTGTTTCTTTGATACAGACTTTTAAATGCTCATACACCTTTATTTAAGCTATTGTTCCTTGCTTTTGGTGCTTATCCTATCACAAACAATTATTGGCTCAGAACCCCCATCTCTGAAATAGCTTCTACTTTTGACCTTTTTTCAGTCCATTATATTAGAAACTGACAGGAACTCAAAATTATTGAAGCATGACAGGATACACATAATTTTAATGGGTGCCTAGCACTTTATAAGATCTAGAAGAACAAGCAATTTTATAAAAAGGTCTTTTAATTTTATTTTTAATGTTGTGCATATAAGTATGGTTCCCACAGAGGCCAGAAAATGGTGCCAGAACTCCAAAACCTGTAATTACATACAATTATTAGCTGCCCAACATGGATACTGTGAACAAAGCTCTGGTCCTCTGAAAGAGTAGTATATGCTTTTAAGTGCTGGGCTATCTCTCCACCACCACCACAAAGACAACAAACATTTTATAAATGGTATCAAAGTAGTATACTAGATATGAACCTGTGGAATCAGCACTTTTTTTCTAACTGGTTGTCTCAGTCTCTTGAATTCTGAGAATGCAAATATGCACTACCATATTCAGTTTCATTATTTTTAAGAAGGTTCACCTTTCTTATCAGCCATCTATGGTGAAACTGCTGCCAAGATGCAGATAATCATATAAACCTTTACAAGAAGACCCTTCATTGTGTCTCAAGTTAGAAAATGTAAAGGCCAGGATCTGGGATAATGAAGAAATTCTTTCCAATCAGCAATTGTTGACCTTTGCTGGTAAGCAGCTGAAGATGGCTGTACATTGTCTGACCACAACATTTAAATGAGTCTACCCTTCATCCTGTGTTGAGACTTTGTGGTGGTGCTGAACAAAGAAAAAAGTCTTACACCACTCTTAAGAAGAACAAGCAGAAGAGAAAGGTTAAGTAGTCTGTACTGAAATACTGTAAGGTGGATGAAAATGGCAAACTTAGTTACTT
Organism: Microtus ochrogaster; assembly: GCF_000317375.1. Lineage (NCBI taxonomy): Eukaryota > Metazoa > Chordata > Mammalia > Rodentia > Cricetidae > Microtus > Microtus ochrogaster. The sequence continues at coordinate 59,416,088 of NC_022026.1, read as the reverse complement.
TCGTCGAAGAGTGACCTTCTGATGAATATGGTGCTGGAACTTGTTTGTCCAGCCACTTGATAGACATTTCTGTGGCAATAAACCAGAGTCAAGTAGCTATATCTGAGTTAATAAAAAGATAGCAAATGGAAAAGAAGAAGAAGAAGGAGGAGGAGGAGGAGGAGGAGGAGAAGAAGAAGAAGAAGAAGAAGAAGAAGAAGAAGAAGAAGAAGAAGAAGAAGAAGAAGAAGAAGAAGAGAGAAGGAGAGAGCAGAAGGTGAAGGAGAACAACAACAATGGCAAGAAGAAGAGGAAGAGGAAAAGGTCACAGAACAGCACAGTAAAGCCTTGGAAACCCTTTTACTTTCTATTATCTGAGTTGCAAGGGTGAAGTTGAAGCCTAGAGGACCAGTTATAAAGTGCTAGAATCATCACCAACTGAAACTATCCAAATGGACTAAGAAGCAAGGTATTTTGATGAACATCTATTATCTCAGCACCTGGGAAACTGAGAAACAACAGGAACACAAGGTGCAGGTCAACCTTGGCTACATGACAAGCTCTGTGCTGTATGACACCTTTCCTGGAAAGACATATCATGAACATCTATTTACCCCAGTTGGGGAACCAATGATGAAACAATGATAGCAAAATTCAACTTGTTAAATCAATTAGTTTATTGGGGTTACTTACCTGAGCTTGGGTGACACAAAGGCAGCTGCATCACCAAAAGTCAACCTTAGCATGGGTGCCAATGCTTGAAGGCTGGGAACTCTGGAGGTCTCTGTACAATTTGGAGGCAGCTCAACAGGTAGAGGAATCTCCTCCCCTCAGCAATCCTTATTGTTCCTCTAATCTTGGGCAATAAGGGGGCCTTGTGAATCTGGTGACTTTTAGAGTCTTCCTAAGACTTATGGGTTTTTTACTTCCTGAATTTTAAGGAGTTCCCTTTAAAGCTTTCTTAGTCTTGAGCCTTTCTTATACTTTTGTTTTGTCCTTGAACTCATGAGGTAATCAGGCTGGCCTCAAACTCACATATATAATATAGATATAGATATATAAATAGAGATAGACATAGACATAGACAGAGACAGAGATAGATATAGATATAGACATAGATATAGATATCTGCCTCAGCCTGTAGGGCAGATGTTTCTGTTCTGCCTGGTACCACAGTCATTTAGTACCAAAGAAACACACAGAGACTTATATTAATTATAAACTATTTGGCCTATTTGCTTAGGTTTACAACTAACTGCCTTGTACAACTTAAATTAACCCATAATTTTTATCTGTATTTATCTATGTAACTTGGTACCTTTTCTCAGTAAGATATCTTGCTTCTTCTGCTTCTGGATGAAGACTATGTCTCTGCCTTTCCTCTTCCCAGCATTCTTCTAGTCTGGTTGCCCCACCTATACTTCCTGCCTGGCTACTAGCCAATCAGCATTTTATTAAACTAGGACTAGTGACAAATCTTTATAGTATGTAAGAGCATTATTCCACAGCATTGTAGTAGGGAGGCTGCTTGTTTCCTGGCCTCCCAGAAGCTCAGACTCCCAAAATAATCACACAGAAACTATATTATTTAAAACACTGCTTGGCCCATTATCTTTAGCTTCTTATTGGCTAACTCTCACATATTAATTTAATCCACCTCCATTAATCTGTGTATTGCCACATGGCTGTGGCTTACCAGCTAAAGTTTCAGCATGTCTTTCTCTGGTGGAGGTTCCATGGCTTCTCTCTGACTCTGTCCTTCTTTTTCCCAGCATTCAGTTTAGTTTTCCCCATCTAGCTTTGTTTCCCTATAGCTCTGCTATAGACACAAAGCAGTTCCTTTATTAACCAATGGTAATCACAGCATACAGAAGGAAATCCCACATCACAGCATTTCTCTTTTTTCTTCTTTTCAAAATAAGAACCCTGGATCTAATGTCTTTTGTTCACCTTTTTCCTGACCATTATCCCTAACAACTTGTAACCAACACACTAAATAAGGACAAGCATTCATGATCCCTTTTTGGGAATGTGGGCATACTTTTCTAGGCTACTTCCTACTGACTGGGGGTAATTGTAATCTTGTGGGGACCCAATGAAAATTTAGGATTATGGTCAAGTCCTGACTGGAGCATCTTGTGAGGCTGGATCATCTCAGCCAACAGTATTGAGGCTGTTCTGGATGTAGAGCTCAGAGAAAATGGCAACAGAGGTACTCTGAAATGTTGAATCATCTGGGCCATCCATTCCCACTGGAGATTTTTCAGGGGGTCTTCTTTGATCAACCTTATTTTTCTTAACCAAGAATGAATTTACAGCCTCTCATTTCTTGTGGAATTAAAAGCAAAATCTCTTCTCCAAAGTAATATATCTTTTGACTTAATTTTTGAAGTCAAGGCATTTTCAAAATATATAGGTTGGATTAATCCAGCAACATTTATAATTAAATATCTTTTAGCAGCTATTGTTCCTTCTTCATCAATCAAACAATTCAGACAACACAATACCACCATATACAGGTTCTCTGTGTATTTTTCATCTTTACGTGGCTTTTTTCCCACTCTATTTCATTTATTCTTATTTTTAATTTTTATTTTTTGAGACAGGGTTTCTCTGTGTATCTTTGGCTGTCCTGGAACTTACTCTGTAGACCAGACTGACCTTGAACTCACAGAGATCCACCTGCCTCTGCCTGCCAAGTGCTGGGATTAAAGGTGTGTGCCACCATACCTGATTATTCTTTTTCTTTGTTAAGGACTTTCTCTATCCTTTTTCTTTTCTCTCCCAAGCCTACATATATTTTTTAACACACTACAAACCATTTAGAGGTTTTTTTTTTTAACTGAATCTGTCTTTACTGTATATCTTTATCTTGTTCTGACCACATGAGTCTTTAATCTGCTAAGAAGCATGGCTAGGATTAAAACTGTAGCTTCAGCAGCTGGCTCCTTTGCATTCCTTAGCTTTTTGAGACTCTAGCTTCATGGCGAAGGTATTGGCAGGAGTCACATTTATTGCCACAACACTGTGTAGTTTCTAGGTCCATGCTACCACCAAGAAGCATGCTGTCAACTACTCATCAACATCATTTAAGTGTTTAGTGACAGGGCCTTTTAAAAGAGTTGTGAGGATTTTGCTGCTAACATTGAGTAAGGAAGCCTCTCTTAAAGGAGTTGTGCCTCTGTTTGCTTAGCAAACAGAGCTCATCCAAGAAAATATTGCTACCAAGAAGTCATTCTTAACTCTGTTCATTTGTGCTAGAATCCCTTCCCAAGCTCTCTTGGGTTTTATGTGGTTGTAGTTGCCAAAAGTTGGGCACCAGATATGGTGGAACAGACCTTTAATACCAATAGCCATATTAGTTCAGCATAGAAACTGGGCAGTAGTGGTGCACACCTTTAATTTCAGCACTAGAGAGGAACATAAAATGGGAGGCAACAGGTTTTGGCCTAAATCTCATTCTGAGGATTCCTGAAGGCAGGATTGCCAGTTTTAGACGGAGGTAAGAGCCAGTGGCTGGCTGCTTTGCTTTTCTGGTCTTCAGGTTGAAATCCCCCACCACACACACACACACAAAAGCAGGAAGTATAGGTGGGGCAACCAGACTAGGAGAATACTGGGAAAAGGAAAGGTGGAAACGTAGTCTCCTTCAGAAGCAGAAGAAGCAAGATGAGAATGCTTTATGGATAAAAGGTACCAAGCCATATGGCTAAACATAAACAAGAATTATGCATTAATTTAAGTTGTAAGAGGCAGTTAGTAATAAGCCTGAACAATAATCTGAACAGTTTATAACTAATATAAGCTTCTGTGTATTTCTTTGGGACTGAATGTCTGTGGGACATCTGCCCTACATCTTCCACTTGAGTTCTGGGATTAAAGGCTTGGGCCTCATGCCTGGCCTTTGACCCTTTCTTTTTTTTGACAGGAAGAAACTTAAAGTTTTATTTGACTTGCAGTTCAAGGATACAGTCTATCATGACAGGGATATCAAGGCAATGGGGCCTTGAGGCTTTGAGTCCATGATCAGAAAGCAGAAAGAATTGAATGCTGATACTCAATTTGCTTTTCTACTTATTTAGTCCAGGATCCAACCCCAAGGAAAATGTTGGTCATATTTAGATTAGAGCTTCCAAATTCAATGCATTTAATTTAGAAAGTTTCTGGCAGACATGAGCAGAAATGTATCTCCTAGGTGAGTATGTCTTTGACCCTTTCTTTAAAACTTCCTGAGGCTTAACAAACTTCAATCAAGGATGGACTCTTTTAACTAGGAAAAACTTGCTAAAACAACAAAGACTTTAAAAAAAACTATTAGATTCACTAAAAAAGGATCCCGTGTTCAGGATTTTAAATAGTATCTTGTTGTAGTTTTCTGGTTGCTTTTTATTGAACTAAGAAATCTAATAATGCAAAAAAATGAATATATTGAATAGGGAGTTATGACAGGCATGACAGAAAATAAAATATGTTCTATGCTATATTTTCTGATTGTTTTGTTTCATTTATTGTTTTTATTTCTGTTGCTTTAAAATAAGATTTCACTATTCAGCTTAGTCTTGCCTCAACTTTACTATCCTCCTCCTTCAATCTCTTGATTACATGGATGCACTACTATATCTAGATTTATCATATCTATTTTGTTGATTTTTAGATGAAGTAATCTGTGGTAGGAAAGAGGCAATACAACAAAATAAGTAGAAACTGCATCAAATTTTAAAAATATAATAAGGACAATACAAAATATACTCATAAATTATGATAAAATTAAATGAGAAATCAGTAACAGAAATATATCTGGAAAACCACCAAATATTTATTGTTAGGAATATTTCCTAAGCGAGCTCTCTGACAATGCAAAAATTCCCAATCAAGCCAAATCAAAACAAGCTGAATTAAGAAATATCCAGGTTTAATGGGAGATCTGCACTCTCGGGTGGCCCCGAGAGGGAAACGGGAAGCCGTAGAAAAGCAACCCCCAGGGAGGAAGAAAGGGGGACCACGTGTTCTTCTTTTGGGGGATCACTTAAGTACCCTGGGGAGTGGTTCTGACCCCACCCCCAGGGAGGGGTCAGGACTGGCCTGCTGGGATTTGAAGTTCAGACCAGGCCTGGGGGCTGAGATAGATGCCAGGGACTGGGGCCTAGGCTCCCAACCTAACATTGATGAAGTAAAAAATATTCAAAGCATTACAAATAATGCTGCAGTGAGCATAGTTGAGCACATGTCCTTGTGGTATGATTGAGTATTCTTTGGATATATACCCAAAAGTGGGTCTGAGGAAGGTTGTTTCCTAATTTTCTGAGAAATTGCCATACTGATTTCCTAAGTGGCTGTATCAATTTCAATCCCACCAGCAATTCGGGAGTATTCCCTTTACCCCACAACCTCTCCAGCATAATTTGTCATCAGTGTTTTTTATCTTGGCCATTCTGACAGGTGTAAGATAAAATCTCAGATTTATTTTGATTTGATTTTCTCTGATGGCTAAGAATGTGGAGCATTTCCTTAAGTGTCCTCTAGCCATTTTAGGTTCATTTGTTGAGAGTCCTCTGTTTAGGTCTGTAACACATTTTTATTGCATTATTTGTTCTTTTGATGATCAGTTTCTGGAGTTCTTTTTATATTTTGGAGAGCAACCCTCTGTCCAATGTGGGGTTGGTGAATATCTTTTCCCATTCTGTTGGCTGCCATTTTGTCTTGTTGACCATGTTATTTGTAAATAGCCAGAACCTAGAAACAACCTAATTGTCACTATGCTAAAAAATGGATAAAGAAAATGTGATACATTTATATAATGAAGTACTACACAATGAAAAAAAATAACGACATCTTGAAACTTGCAGGCAAATGGATGGTTTTAGGAAACATCATCTTGAGTGAGGTAATCCAGACCCAGAAAGACAATTATCATATGTACTCACTCATACATGGTTTTTAAACATAAAGCAAAGAAAACCAGCCTAAAAATCACAATCCCAGAGAACCTAGACAATAATGAGGACCCCAAAACAGACATGAATGGATCTAATCAACATGGGGAGTAGAAAAAGATGAGATCTCCTGAGTAAATTGGGAGCTTAGGGATTATGAGAAAGGTAGAACAGGAGGGGAGAGGAAGTGAGAGGAGCAGAGAAAAATAAATAGCTCAATAAAAAACAATAATTAAAAAGCTAAAAGAAAAAGTTAAAAACATTTTAAGCTAAGGGCTAGAGAAAAGGCTCAGGAGTTAAGAGTATATATTGTTCTTGCAGAAGATCCAAATTTGGTTCTTAGCAACCATATCACACAGCTCAAGGCTGCTTGTGACTCCAGCTCCCTGACTTCTCTGGCTTCTGAGGGTACCTGAACTCATATACACATCCCACACACACACACACACACATAGAGTGAGAGAGAAATTAAAATTTAAATCTTTAAAAACATATTTCAAACTAAATAACCCACATGGCAGTTCACACTCATCTGTAACTCCAGTTCTAGGGGAATCAATGCTCTCTCTGGTCTCCATGGGCACCAGATACTCTACTCAAGAAGTATACAGACATATATGCAGACAAACTCTTATGCACATTAAAAAGGAGGAAGAATGTGTCCTAAATTGTAAAATAAGGGAGATCTACTTAATTTTCAGCTCCTTTGGAGAATACAAGGAAATAAACTGAAAAAAAGATGGAAGACAAAGATGCATGCTAATTCTTATTTTGTGCAAACCAAACAGATTTTTCTTCAATATCAAAACAGCATTTTGATAAGGTTGGTGTTGTTTATGTTTCTCAGAGATCAGGAGAAATTAATATGGAGGTGTGATTCTGGAAGTACTGAAGGAGAGTACCGTGGCTCATCGGTCCCTAGTTACTAGGTCTGACCAGGACAGCAAAACCGCTTTCACTGTTCAGCCAGTTGTAGAGAAACTGTTCAATCATTGATGCAATTTATAGGACTAGTGCATGATAAAGATGCACAGGTTGTCTCTTCTCCATGTCACTGGAGGTGTAGATGTGAACATCCTTCTGAGGGAAAGTGGACAAATTTTGCTGTCAATCAAAATTGTCATACTCCCAGCATTACCTAGCTTCAAAACAAGCATGAGGTTTTAGTCATATTTCTAGAAGGTAGTGTTAATGCAGATATATCAGGAAGGAAATGAGGGTAATCTGAATATGATTCCTTGTAGTAATAGGAGTGGCGGGGCTGAGTCCCCAGCACCCCAGCCGCCTGCCCAGCTAGCTTATGCCCGAAATAACAACACACAAACTGTATTCATTTAAACACTGCTTGGCTCTTTAGCTTTAGCCCTTTTCTCGGCTAACTCTCACTCCTGGACTAACCCATTTCCAATCATGTGTGTCGCACCCCAAGGTGCGCTTACCAGGAAGATTCTAGCCTACGTCCATCCTGGGTCGGAGCTTCATCGCGTGTGCCTCAGAGAGCAGAGCTCTCGCCTCTGCCCGCAAGAGTGGAGCATCGTGTCTCTCTGAGGCATCTGCCCCCGAGAGGAGAGCTGTCGAGTCTCTGACCTCACTTCCTCTTCCTCCCAGCGTCTGCTCCTCCCACCTATGTTCTAACCTATCAGGTCAAGCAGCTTCTTTATTTAATCAACCAATGACCTTCCTCCATCAATTCCTGTCCTTCCATACTATGAAGCATCAACAAATAACCAAAGCAGTGGGAGCAACACTCCTTTATACTTAGCCTGTAGATAATGTAATGGTCTGTCCTGTCTCTTTAAGAGACAAGCCACACTCACTCACTCCCCTGCTGAGGTAGGCAGATCTTCCTTCCTGCTTGTGGCTTGGGTCTCTTCCTCTCAAAGAGGCAGCTTCTGCCTCTCCCCCTCTCCCCTTCCCCTTCTGCCTCACCCCCTCTTTTTGCCTCTCTGCTCTTCTCCCTTTCTTCCTTCCCACTCCATAACCCACTAAATAAACATCCAACCTCACTCTGCATGGTGTGCCTATCCATGTCTCTGTCTCTCACCTGCCGCCAGGGACTAGCGACCTTTGGAAACCTGCCTGGAACTTGCTGCTCTGGCCCACTGCCTGCCCATAACCTGCTGCCTGCCTCTGCCTGATGCCTGCCCTGGCTCAGGGACCTACTACGTGGTCTCATGGCCTACTGCCCACTTCAGCCACTTTTTAAAAATTTAACCCATTGCAGATAATAGGGGCCATATTATCCAGTGAATAGAAAACAGGCTGATGGTGCAAAGAGGAAATGAAGCAGCTACTCTGCTATAAATGAAGGTTTTACCTTTCAAATAAGAAACCAGAAAGGCAAAGTCTTGTATCATGGAGATAGCAGATGATTTGGGTTTAATTTTACTGGGATATTATGAGGCATGAAAGATAGGATCCATCAGGTCTCCAGTGATGTCCTGAAAATAATTTGGAGTATGAGACTTGTAGGAAGAGTTAAGGGATATGTTGGAAAACTGATGTAAATTTCCCACAGGTCAAGCTGGAGGATGAAGGTGATAGGGCCTTCTGTGATAGTTTCTTCAGCAATAATAGTGGAAATGAAACAGAGAGTGGGATTTTGTTTTGTTTTGTTTTGTTCCTGTTCTTCTCTCATAAATTACATCCAAACACCACTTTCCACTCCCTCCACTCCACCCACCCTCCCATTTGCTCTTTTCCCCAGATCCACTCATCCTCCATTTCCCTTCAAGAAACAAGCAGCCCTCCCAAGGATATCAATCAAGCATGGTATACCAAGTTACAATAAGACTAGACACAAACACTCATATCAAGACTGGACAGAGGCAACGCAGTATGAGAAAAAGGGTCCCCAGGGTAGGCAAAGTCCTACTCTGAATGGACTCCCATTGTTAGGAGTCCCACAAAAACACCAAGCTAGCTGGGCGATGGTGGCACACGCCTTTAATCCCAGCACTCGGGAGGCAGAGGCAGGCGGATCTCTGTGAGTTCGAGACCAGCCTGGTCTACAGAGCTAGTTCCAGGACAGGCTCCAAAGCCACAGAGAAACCCTGTCTCGAAAAACCAAAAAACAAAAACAAGCAAACAAACAAAAAAACACCAAGCTACAAACCATGGCTTGGAATGCATGCCGACCATTGCTGCTTGGCAAAGTTCCAGCATTTTGATTTGTGAATCACAATTGTCCAGAACCCTTTTACTTTCATTTTTAACAATTTTCACTATGTGTTATGGGCATTTCATTATCCCTTTTCTTGCAGGAAATTTTGCAAGGGCTTAGGTGAAAGATGTATAAAATGATAGCCTCTTTGTCAGGGTCTGATGCCCCAACATAAACCACTTTTCCCTCTCTGGACCAGTGCGGAGGCGTGGGAAAAAATAAGGCACAGTTCACACAACAGTATAGGAGGGAGTCTCAGGCTTCATTCATTCTTGAAGAACACCCCCGTTTATTATTCAAACACCTTTTTTTCCCCCCAGGTAAACCAAGGTGGAAGCTCATTAATATTCTCTTTCTGGGGGTAGTGGGACTCCAGTCACACCTGCAACTCTATCACCAGCTTGGAATCCACACCTCTTCCCAGGTGATCTACATAATAACAAAAGAGAAGGAGCAGTCCCTCCTGAGCCTTTTGTTAGGTAGCCTCAAGTGGTCTGGCAGAATAGTAACTGCCTTGAAAACCAACCAGGGCCTGAGAACTTGGCTGTCACACCATGTAAAAAATATGACCCTACACATCTTTAAGCAAAATAATTCTTGGAAAAAAGTCCCCACTATGGAACAATAAAGTGACGATTTTGCACACAGAAATCCCCATTGTGCCCTCCTGATTACATCAACAACCAAGGAAAATTTAAGATTTACTAAGTGGACACACCTGACCCTAAGGATGATAATTGTATGATCCATATCCATAGTCTGAGGATAGTAAGGGCAAGAGTTCAGTTAATAAATGTAGAGAAACCAGAATGGTACAGTATAATGGGAAAAAATGTAAGACATCAGAACCTTCCCTTTGGGGAGTATATGATGAAAAAAGGCACATATAGTGAAATTAAGACTCAAAGAAACACAATTAGGGAACAGCTCAGTGCTTATATCACGTCACGGCCCTTGAGGAATAAAAATTGCTTTAAAATCATAGGGAAATGCTCAGTCCCTAGAAGTTTTTTCTCAAGGTAGGCATTTTGATAAGGCCCTCCATTCCCTGGGGGCTTGAAGAAAGTTCCTGTTTGCTAAAAGCAACAGGCATTCTCCTTATCTCCTTATTCTCCTTATCTCTGGCAGGAGGAACTTGGTGGACTTACTGAACCTTTAAGAACAATAGGCATTCAGATACTTGCTGAACTTATCACTTTTGTCTCAGGGAAAAGCTATGATGAAGATAATAGCTGCTTTCATCCCTGAACCATTGAGCTGGCTTTCAATTTTTGCCTGTGGCTAAACTATGGTACAATTATAGAGTATGGAAGGTGTAGTCTTTTTTTTTTTTTTCAATAAAATGAGAACACCATTCCCATTCACCCTCAGATTATGTCAGTCTCCTTTTTCCCTTCAGGGACTGCACACCTCCTCTTTGGGATCTGATCCCCACTGGAACTGGACTCCTGCACAACCATGACATATATACAGAGGACTAGCTCAAACCCATGCAGGGTCCGTGATTGTCCCCTTCAGTCTCTGTGAGTCCCCATGAGCCCTGCTAAGTTGATTATGTGGGCTGTGTTCTCATGGTATCTTTTGATGCTTGTGATGCCTAGAATCCTTCCTCCATCTCTTCTGTGGGTTCCTCTGGTTCTGCCTAGTGTTAGGCTGTGGGCCTCTGCATCTGCTCCTATCAGCTCCTGGAGGAAGCTTTTCTGATGACAATTAGACTAGGCACACATCTATGAGTATAACAGAATAGCATTAGAAATCATTTCACTGATTTTTTTTTTTAGTCGTGTTTGGTTCTATTCTGTGTCATTGTTGTCTGAGTTCTCTGGGATTGTGGTTTGTAGGCTGGTTTTCTTTGCTTTACATTTAAAAACCACCTATGAGTGAGTACATGTGATAATTGTCTTTCTGAGTCTGGGTTACCTCACTCAAAATAATGTTTTCTAGCTCCATCCATTTTCCTGCAAAATTCAAAATGTTGTTATTTTTTTCTGCTGTGTAGTACTCCATTGTGTAAATGTACCACATCTTCCTTATCCTTCATTCTTCAGTCGAGGGGCATTTAGGTTGTTTCCAGTTTCTGGCAATAACAAACAATGCTGCTATGAACATAGTTGAGCACATGTCCTTGTGGCACAACTGAGCATGGGATATATACCCAAAAGTGGTATTACTGGGTCTTGAGGAAGGTTGTTCCTCATTTTCTGAGAAATCACCACACTGACATCCAAAGGGACTATACCAGCTTGCAATCCCACCAGCAATGCAGAAGTGTTCCCTTTATCCCACATCCTCTCCAGCATAAGTTGTCATCAGTGTTTTTGATCTTGGCCATTCTTACATGAAGGTGGATCGAAATAATACAGGCCAATTGGTATAAGATAACGCCACTTTAATAAAAAAACACACTCACGAAACCGAAGTTCCCGCGATGCCCAGAAACAGGAAACAGGAAGAAGGGGTCACCAGCGTTTGTGCACCCCAATTTGTAGACATTTGCCCGAGGCCGTCCCGCCCCCAAAGGGTGGGCTCTCTCTACACTTACAGGTGTAAGATGGAATCTCAGACTTGTTCTGATTTGCATTTCTCTGATGACTAAGGATGTTGAACATTTCCTTAAGTGTCTTTCAGCCATTTTATATTCCTCTGATGAGAGTTCTCTGTTTAGGTCTTTACTCCAGTTTTTTATTGGATTATGTGTTCTTTTGATGACCAATTTCTTGAGTTCTTTGTATATTTTGGAGATCAGACCTCTGTCTGATGCAGGGTTAATGAAGGTTTTTTTTCCCAGCCTGTAGTCTGTTGTTTTGTCTTGTTGACCATGTCCTTTGCTTTACAGAAACTTTTCCATTTCACGAGGTCCCATTTAGTAATTGTTTCTCTCAGTGTCTGTGCTGCTGGGGTTCTATTTAGGAAGTGGTTCCCTATACCAATGTATTCAAGTGTACTTCCCACTTTCTCTTCTATGAGGTTCAGTGTGGCTGGCCTAATGTTGAGGTCTTTGATCCATTTGGCCTTGAGTTTTGTGCATGGTGATAAATATGGGTCTATTTTCGTTATTCTACATGTTGATATCCAGTTATGAGAGCACCATTTTAAATTACTTTTTAAAGAATATATACCAAAGATGAGTTTGAAGGAATGGAAGGTGTGAATCTCATCACAAATCCTACTGGGGTCAACACCAATCCAAAAAGCATCCCTAGAGGTTAAGAAACATCCCATTTACAAACAGGGACTCCACCAGTAGAGAGTCAGCCTACCTACCTAGTATAGAAGTCTTCTGGCACAAAGATAAATTATCCAGCAGATTAGTTCAAATTTGTTTGGTAGAGAAACTTGCTGACTTAAAAGAAGGTGGAATGACTGGCAAACGTCTGAAGATCAGTAAGTTCACTCCAGAATGACACCCAAGAAAACATAAAATGAGAAGGGAAAACAAGAGTATAGAGGGCTCCTAGCAACTTGTGTACCACACTCTGAGAGTCAGGAGTGTAAAGACAGTGCAAATTGTGTGAAAGTCTCAGGCAAATGGTTAGAGGAGAAGGGACAATACAGCTTATGGGAAAGAAAAAGCTATAATCAAAAAGGGAAGTTTGGTTTTAAAGGACCACCTTCTGATATTTCTTTAATTTAAAATTGCCTCAGAGTCTCCATTTTATGAGACTATCATGTTTAACATAATATCAATTTTCAGGGAATTTGAAATAAATGATAAGTGGCCGAGCAGATTTGTCCAGAGAAATAAATCACCTGAGCTGGAACCAATGCATAGCATCATAGAAGTTGGGCTTATCCCTCTAGGAAATATAAGCCTAGACATAGGGAACTCTTCCCCATCCATTTTTCTGTATTTAAGACATATCTGGTTGTAGGTAAGTGCCATCTTTTAGTCATTGATTCTCAATTGTTAGCTTTAGCCAGACCATGGTATCAAAGAAACTTAGCCTTCTCCTTTTAAGGGTCTTAGATCAAATTGTTCTTTAGGACACATCCAAAGGAAGTGTCATTGTGATGGAAACCTGGCTTTTCCTTTTCATTAAAAAAGAGAGGACAGTATTCCCTGGGAAGCAGAGGTGCTCTATGGGCTATCCTGGTAGAGACCTAGAACATCCTTATCACATCCAAGAATTTGGTGCATTTGGACTTTCCTTGTCTTTACCTTACCTATGACCTTTCATCTCTGCTTCTGAATCACTTTGTGATCCTTGCTGAGATAGGTGTTCAGAAAAAGTTATCCTGCTATAACTGACACATGGGAACCAGCGTGTGGCAGTTGATTCTGCAAACTTTAAAGGTTTACTAACCCAGATGTGGAAGGCAAAATGGGAGTCATCCACATGCAGAACAAATGCCAAACAAAGGTGGTGAGAGTGTCCCAGGAGTGCCTTTATATTTACCCATGGAAGGATAAAAGATATTTGTAATGGCCACATGGTCCTGGGTCCCTGTGGTGACAGGAAGGAAATAAGCTCTAACCCTTAATCAGGGGTGCCACCCTTGTTGGTCCCATAAAGGATAGTGATCTAGAGGAAGAGATAGTACAATCTCATTTTAGTTTCCTAGGAACCAATTAAGGTACTTTCTTAGGGTTTCCATTGCTGTGAAGAGACATCACAACCACAGAAACTCTTATAAAACATTTATTGGGGATGTCTTACAGTTTCAAACATTTAGTCCATTATTGTCATGCAAGAAGCATGTCAGCCTGCAGGTAAACATAGTGCTAGAGAGTTCTACATCTTGATCTGCAGGCAGCAGGAGACTATGTACCGCATTGGATGTGACTTGATCATATGAGACTCAAAGGCTGCCGTACACTGGCATACTTCCTCCAATGAAGCCACACCAACTCCAACAAGGCCATATCTCCTAATGTTACTCCCTATAAGCCAAGCATTCAAACACAGGAGTCTATGGGGGCCATATCTATTCAAACCACCACAAGTAACTACTAACCTTCTTGAAGTATTCACAGTCTTCAGTCAATCTCAGTACTGCCCTCGGAGATGAAAAAAGAAGAAGCAAAGAGTATCACTTGATATGGATGTTAGTTGTAACATGACAGCAATAGAACAGTGACTAAGACAAAAGTTGCTTCTAGGAAGTTGGATATTGGTATGACAGGCCTGATTATGCTTCTTGTTATCTGAATGTGAACTTTGGAACTTTAGATTAGGAAAGCATTTGAATACTTTAAGTGCGGCTTAATGAACCATAGTAATAGGATCACATAACACAGGCGTGCTGAAAGCAATGTAGATTATGACAGTCTGGCTCAAAAGATTTCAGATGGGAAGGATACTAGTATGTGGCCTAGAAAGCATTCTTGTGATATTTTGGTTGTTTTCTGCTCTTGTCCAAAAAATATCTGCCTCAGGCTAAATAAAAGCATTTTGAATTAATAGCATCGGCATGTAATGGGTAACACACTAGAGATGACCATTCAGTTTATAGTCAATTGAAAATCTTTCAGCCAGCTGGGACCACACTCAAGTGTTCAGGAGATCTATTAATATGTTTTCTGCTACCTCCCATAAGAAGTTTCTCCACTGATACAGTAAGCCTGATGAAGCCAAATTGAAAAAGTGTAACAACAGTCATATTAAGCAAAGCAAATCACAGTTAGGTTCACTGGTCTCAGAGAATGAGGCCAGAAAAGTCTCACACCTGACCTAGGGCAGGAAACTTTTATAGATTGTAGGCAAGGGATGATCATGCTTCCACCATAAGCTGGGTTTGTGCCCAAGTATGGTCAAAAGGTGAGCATTTAGCTAGGGACTTGGGTGGCTGGCAACTTCAGGGGAGGAAACTACAATAGCCACAAAAATTTGGGCATTCTGGAGCCTTTCCTTTGTTTTAATATTCTCTGAGTAGGTGGGGTTTGGAAAGAAAGAGACAGGAATAAGGCTTCCTAGACCCTTCAGAGGTGAGCCAGAAACTCTAATTAAACACCTAGAGGTGGCCACAAGTATCCATAACATGGGATTTTTAAGGGCAGAGACCTTGTCAAGGCATTTCCCTTGGCAACTGCAGCTGGGGCTTTATGGATCACTTAAAACATAAATTTAGCTCTCACAGCAATCATCATATACAGATCTATTATGAGAAGGAACAAGCTGAACAAAGAGAAAATCAAAATGTTCAGTTTGAGGAGAAAAGGAGTACCAGAAAATGTAATGAAGCTATCTTGTACTCAGGAGAAAACATGTTTAAAGAAAAGCCTTATTTCTTTAAATAAAAAAGCCTTATTATTTAAATGGAATAAAGGGAATGGTAACCTTAGGGCAAGGCTCCACCCAGCCAAGCTTCCACTTAGTGAACAAAGAATTAAAAAAGAGTTTAAACAGTTAAGGAAACCATCTAAAAGGGAAATTATCGGCCTAGTAACCCCAAGACCAAGTTCTCAAAATAAAGGAGATTTCTCTGTCCCAGAGGGGCAGAGGGCAGGAAATAAGAGACAAGACAGGAGATCTAGAGGATGATGAAGAAGAGAGAGGTAACAGGTATTTGTCCCTCTGCATAATGAGGAGACAGATGTGACTGTTTCTAAATGAAAAGAGGGAAATCCTGTGTTAGAATGAGGTATTTAATTTTAATTGGGCATATTAATTATGTATGCCAAAGGGGGCTGTTGATTGTTGGATTTCAATACTTTGATTGCTGGACGTTGCTAGCCAACCTCGGGAGAAGGGATTGGCCAAATAAGGGAATAGGCTGTTAGGAATTTTTCCTAATGCAAGCTCTCTGCTGATGTAAAAATCCCAATCAAGCCAAACCACAACAATCCAAATTAAAAATTATCCAGGTTTAATGTGATTCCTGCACTCTAGGGTCACCCGAAGGAGGGACCGGGAGGCTGCTAATGCTACCACCAGGAGGAAGGAAAAGAGACCAAGAGAAAACTTTCCAGGGAAGCAGTTTTGTAGATTGCCTTGGGTGGGTTACTTAGTCTAGGGGTTGTAACCCACCCTGCAGTTCAGTCATTCCAGGGTCCCGGAGAGGCACTATCTGGAAGATAATGGACTAAGAGAGAAGAAGGAGGCTAAGCGGGGTTCTTGTCAAAGCCTCTGTTTATTAGAGACAGGTTACAGCTTATATAGGATAAGGAGTTGGGGGTGGGCACAGGGGCCTGGGCTCTTGCCGCGTGGTTCACGTTGGTCACGTGGTTCACGTTGGTCACGTAGGCCAGGAAGTCACAACTAGGAGTTGACACACCTAGTTCTCTAGATAGTTTGGAATGTGGGGCGGGTTCCGCTAACAGATAGCTCTCCATTAACAGCCAATTTGGGTGTGGGGTAGGCTCTGTCAATAGAACGGTTTCTTAACACAATTGGGGGTGTGGGGTTCTCTGCAGACTCCCCAGGGTGATGGTTCCTGTAATGGTTTTAGGAGGAGACGGCTCCTGACACAGTTTAAATAGACTGAGGGCATGGTCAAGATTTTGGCAGGCTTGTCTTAACCCTCCTCTGGGGAGGGGTCAAGATTTGGCGGGCACAGGGACTGGGCCTCCAAAGATAGAGGCCAGAGACCTGGGCTTACATTCCAGGCTGTTTGTATAAGGGGTAACAGGAAACTGAGGTAATATTTTGACTACCATTTAGGCTCTCTTAGGAAAAAGGGATGTTGACTCAAGTCTGACTACTTTCTGCAGGCATAGGGCAACATGGGGAAGGGGAGAGCTAGGTATTGGTGGGTCCACACTCAGCGAGAGATGTGACTGGAAAGGCATCCTGTGTACTGTCATCCTGGAGATGTCAGGCATCTGTTCCTTGGGGGAGGTAAGAAGGCAGGTGACTAGGAAAAACATATTGTTATCACCAAAGATGAGTGTGCCAGGATGAGAAGCAGGTAGGCCCTTCATTGTAGCATCCTGGAAAACCGGAGGGTGGAAGGTCCTGTCTGCTGGACAGACCAAGAGTCCTGAGTAGGTGCCCACTTGAGCCAGAAATGCTTCTATCCATCCTGTAAAAGTGTACACAAGTGTTAAGAGATAAAGGAGTTTTTTATGAGTAGGCATATGGGTGAAATTAACCTGCCAATCTTCACCCAATTGGTGTCCACGAAGCTGGTGTAGAGACTGACGTATGTGGAGAGCCCCTTGTGGGTTGGCCTGGGCACACATCTGGCAGGAGAAGTGAACCTGTAATATACGATCTCAGAGATGGGTGGGGTCAAAAAGGGGCTCCAAGAAGAAGAACAAAGCTTTGGGAAAGCGGCTAAGGATTTCTCAACCCAGTAAAGGTGCTAGGCAAGAAGGTATTACTAAGAAAGAATGAGAGAAAAATTGTTCTGTAAGAATGCAGGACAGTGGCAAAGTTTAAGTGGGGAGGAACAGGTCTCGTCTATTCCTATAAGTGAAATTGGTGAGGGGAATGTAAGGCCCAAGTGAGATTAAAAGTAATGGACTTACCGCTACGTACAGCTTTACCCTAGGCTTGGATAGAGTTATAGGATATACCAAGTCTGTTATGGGATAAACCAAGTCTGAGCAGCGTCAATCCTCTGTAAGGCTCAGAAGTTCGAAGGCTGGCACAGTTTCACTTGCCGATGTTGGTGAGGCCGGATCTCCATGGTGCAGCACAGAGGACAAGCCTGCATGGGGGCATTGTGATTTCCAGTGTCCAGGTTGCTGACAGATAGGGCATAACCTCGGAGGAAGTGTAGTGCAATATTGTGCCACGTGACCATTTAGGCCACACTTGAAATAGTTTGTCTGTGAGGTTGACTTGGGCTGGGCGGGCTCTATCAGGGTAGAGCCTTGTGGTTGGCTTCCCTTGTCCCCCTTCCTGTGACTTTAGGGCAGTTGCTAAGGCCTGGGCCTGCAGATTGTTGTAGCTTTGTCTGTTGGGAAGACTTAGCTGTTTCTTCTCAGGCATTAAAAACTTTAAAGGCCATTTTCACCAATTCCTGTATAGGTGTTTGGGGACCCTCTCAAACTTTCTTAAATTTAAGCAGAAGGCTTAGTAGAAAAGGAACCTAGCTGCTTTTCTATCTGAGAGAGATCTGGAAGAGAAACAGGAACATGAACTTTCATAACACCATCAATTCCCACCACCTCACAGAGAAGAGAGAGAAGGGTGGAGCTATGGTGAGATCTGGTATGGGAGGAGACTAGGGAGGATTGTGAGGGGCTAGCCCAGTGCGAAGAGGGGGTCCAAGGGTGGGGAGATGAGGTAGGAGGGGGAAGGGAGGAGAAGGTGGGTAAGGGGTGGAAGTTGACTTTGAACCTCCAGATTGGGAAGGGATGGGATAGACAGGAAGGAGAGGAATGTGGAGAATGTTGCTCCACAGGAGGGGGTTGAGCAGTGTGGGCTTGAGGGAGTGGGGGAGGGGCTAGTGCCTCTGGCTGCATGGTCCAGCTAAAATTGTCAGGGTCCCAATTCCCAGATGACCAGGAATTTGGAGGTGTTGCAGCCTTAGTGACCAAGACTGGTGCTGCAAGACACTGTCTACTAAGGGAAGGGTGAGAATATAGAGCCCAAAAAACACGGACATATGTAAGCTCTGCCAATTTGTCCTTATGGTGATGAAATATTTTCTGGGTACTGGAGGACAGTAAGCTCAAGGCTTGCTTCTAGTAGGGAAATTAGCTGTTCGGGACAGATTGTATCAGACAGGCCCAATTTATAAAGATTTTGTAAGAGGTATACCAAGGGTAACAGCAGATCTGGCTTTGAACTGCAAGTGCCCATTTTAAAGTCTATGCCCAACCAAGTAGCCTAAGTCTATTACAGCGCGTCCACTAAAATAGCTCTTAGGCCTAACGGGGTTGTGGAAATTGAATTCTAGGTGTCCCTGGAGCAAACAAAGACCACCTCAGCTATTCCTAGTCTTGCCAGTCTAGCCGCTGCTGAAATCAAACTCTCGGTGTGAGCTTGCAGATTCAAGAGTCCAATAATCGATAAAAGTAGGTATGAATGGGTTCCCCCAAAACCCTATAGCATAGACAAGAAAAAGGAACTCACCAAGACACAGCGACTGTAGCCCAGGAGCCAGTTTTAGCATGGTGTGGAGAGCTCAGATTGTGGATTAGGGCAACACGGAAAGACTGCCCTACCTGGTGGGACCTCCAAGATGTTAGGAATTTTTCCTAACGTGAGCTCTCTGCCAAGGCAAAAATCCCAATCAAGCCAAGTCACAACAAGTCAAATTAAAAATTATTCAGGTTTAATGGGATTCCTGCACCACTCTAGGGTTGCCCTGAGGGGGAACCGGGAGGCTGCTAATACTACCACCAGGAGGAAGAAAAAGACCAAGAGGAAACTTTTCAGGGAAGCAGTTTAAATAAACTGAGGGTGTTTTTTTTTTTATTTTAGCCATTCTGACAGGTGTAAGATGGTATCTTAAAGTTGTCTTGATAGCCTTTGCTAGAGAGGTTGTGGAGAAAGGGGTACACTCATCCATTGCTGGTGGGAATGCAAACTTGTGCAACCACTTTGGAAAGCAGTGTG
>NC_022026.1:59393698-59395562 GCF_000317375.1 Microtus ochrogaster | reverse complement strand
GTGGGTGGTCCTTGGACTTCCCACAGGGCAGGGAACCCTGATTGCTCTTTGGGCTGACGAGGGAGGGGGACTTGATTGGGGGAGGGGGAGGGAAATTGGAGGCGGTGGCAGGGAGGAGGCAGAAATCTTTAATAAACAAACAAACAAACAAACAAACAAACTGAGGGTGTGGTCAAGATTTTGACAGGCTTGTCTTGACCCTCCTCTGGGGAGGGGTCAAGATTTGGCAGGCACAACGTCTCTTTGGAGGCCAGAGACCGGGGATTACGTAGACCTTGGTAGATAGCTCTGGCAAGACAGACAGAGTGGAAGAGAAAGGAAAGGCCTGACAGAGTCATGCCTGCCACACTCAAGCTGGCCATATTCCCTTTACCATCAACAACAGAAAGTTGATGTAAATGTAACTGAATGAGGGGACTAAGTTCCAGATCCATAGAATCAAAGATACAAATCAGAGGTTATAGAATCTTTCTTCATTAATAAGGAAAGCCACTGAGGACAGGTATGTGTCAGGAGTGTCCCTAAATGGAAAGTCCAGAGAGGCCATTGTGTGAACCTGAGAAAGTGGAGCCTGGATTACCTTAGAGACCCCAAGATGTTCTAGGTGCCAGAGCTTTAGGATACTTGCTGAACAAAGCTGCTAACAGAGTGTAGAACCAACCCAAGAGATATAAGTGTGTTGCAGTCAACAAAGCTGAAAGGAGTCAGAGGTCTGAAGAGCACTTTGACATCAGACATAGAAATGAAAGTTTGGAGTTTGCCCTGCTGATTTTGAGACTTGTTTGGTCCAATATTTCCTCACTCTGTTCCCTTTCCTCCCTTTTGGAAAAATAGTATATATCCTGCGTCATTCATTGTATGTTGGAAGTATATGATCTGCTTGTTGATTTTGATTTTACAGGGGTTACAGTTAAGAGATTGTTTTGGGTCTCAGAAGACTCTTTGCACTTTTAAACAGTGTTGAGACTGAGAAAGACTGAGAATTTTTGCAGTTGGACTAAGTGCATTTTCCATTATAAATGGCCACAAGCCTATGGGGTTCAGGGAGTTTAACATGATCATTTGAATGAGAGTGGCCCCATGGGCTCATATATTTGAGTGACTGGTAACCAGGGAGTGGCACTATTTGTGAAGAATTGGAAGGATTAGGAGGTATGGCCTTTTTGGAGGAAGTACATACCTAGAAGTAGTCTTTGAAGTTTCAAAAGTCTATGCCAAGCCCCAAATTTCTCTCCCTCTCTCTTTCCTCCCTCTCTCTGCACCCCACTGTCTCTCTCCCTGCAGATCAGGATGTAGCTCTCAGCTCTCTACAAGAGTTGCCTTGATCATTGTGTCTTTTCACAGCAATAAAGCAGTGTGCATGTGTTAGATAATACCTTAACTCCATAATTTATGATATAACAGGAACAAGCTATTTATAACCTCAATTAAAAAGACAATTAAGCACAAAGGAACATTCTGACCATCAATAAATTCAACTACCAAAATGCCACTGCAGTTTCCTTGGTTACCTCAAATTTAACTCCTTGCCTACCTGGTATCAAGTTAATGCCAAAGATTTCTACATTTTCAACCAGGAGATTTACTTTCATTATGTAAGGAATAAACACATAATTTAATGAATTCAGTTTTAAATGTAAGAGTGTATTTTGAAATAATGAGAAACTCTGTGCCCATGTGTCTTTTGTTTGTTTATTAATTTGATTTTGATTTTGTTTTGGTTTGGTTTTTTAAGATAGGTTTTCTTTGTAGCTTTGGAACCTGTCCTGGAATTTGCTCTTTTTTTTTTTTTTTTTTTTTTTTGTTTTTCGAGACAGGGTTTCTCTGTGGCTTTGGAGCCTGTCCTGGAACTAGCTCTGTAGAC
>NC_022026.1:59391507-59393598 GCF_000317375.1 Microtus ochrogaster | reverse complement strand
TAGACCAGGCTGGTCTCGAACTCACAGAGATCCGCCTGCCTCTGCCTCCCGAGTGCTGGGATTAAAGGCGTGCGCCACCATCGCCCGGCTTGGAATTTGCTCTTGTAGAACAAGCTGGCCTCAAACTCACACAGATCTGCCTTCCTCTAGCTCCCAAGTGCTGAGATTAAAGGTGTCTTTTTAATGGGCTATTTTTCTCTTGAAACCTGGCATTTTTTTAAAAAAAAAAATACCTCTTGTAGAACAAGCTGGCCTCAAACTCACACAGATCTGCCTTCCTCTGCCTCCCAAGTGCTGAGATTAAAGGTGTCTTTTTAATGGGCTATTTTTCTCTTGAAACCTGGCATTTTTTTAAAAAAATATCTGAATATACTTATCTTGTATTGAAACAAATGTTATACTTATTGATATGTAATGAAAATATATTTTGATTTGTATTTCAAAACTATCAAAATATGTGGGGAAATCATAACTAGAAATGTAAAAAGAAAGTAGAAACCAGCACTTAAAATAAATGTATTTCGTTACATTTCTCAAAAAATCTGAGACCAATCAAAAAACTATCAGTTAAATATTTAACTATTTTAATTATATTAAATCATTAAATATGGAAAGACCTTACCAGAAGATATCAGAGTGATACTGGTAGAGAAAGAGTTAACCTAATGTTACTTACTTTGATGATGGAAGAAAAGAACCATAATGTAAGGAATGTAGGAAACCTAGAAAATAAAAAGGCAAAGAAATGGTTCTACCCAGCATCTACAGAAGCATTGGTTTTCATCCCAGTGTGACACATAGTGGATGGCAGTCTCCTTACCTAAAAGACATGGAACTTGTGTTCTTCTAAGCCAGTTGCTTCTTAAAACAACAATAGAAACTAATTGGTTGGACAAACACTATTCCAAGTATCAACAGACATGTAAGTCAAACTTAATGACTGATATTTGCCCTTTCTGACAACCATTATGAAAATTTTGGTTTTTTTTCACTTTGATTCAACAATAAGGGTACACATTCACTACCATGAATAATTGGGACCCTTGTTTCTTCAGGTTAAATTTTGAGAAAGGAAAAAGCTTGTAAGAAACATTCTTTCACAATGAATCAACAGCAGATTTAGATAGTATTCTTAAAGATATCTCATTTCATATACAGAAATTAAGATGGTAGAAAATATTGAGAAAATAAAATTATTGTTGATAGATATCTTATGGCTGTTTGAAATACCTTTGGACATTTCAAATTTAAACCCCAATAAGAATCCTTTTTTTTTCATTTTGTCTATCAGCCCCAGTGCACCCTTTCCTCCCCTTCTACCATCCCTACTTTTCCCCTCCCCACCCCATCCACTTCCCAGAAGGGGTAAGGCATCCCATGAGGAGTCCACAAAGTCTGGCATACCAACGTGAGGCAGAACCAAGCCCCTCTCTCCTGTATCAAGACTGAGCAAGGTATCCCACCATAGGGAATGGGCTCTAAGATGCCAGTTCATGCACCCAGAATAAGTCCTGGTCTCATTGCTAGTGTCCCTCAACAGATCAAGCCACATAACTGTCACCTACATTCAGAGGGTCTAGTTTGGTCCCAGGCAGGTTCCCCAGCTATCAGTCCAGGGTCCTTGAGCTCTCACTAGCTCAGGTCGGCAGTCTGTGGTTTTCCCCATCAGGATTATGACCACTCTCGTCCTTGCTCATATGATTCTTCCTCCATCTCTTAACTGAACTGCAGGAGCTCAGTTCAGTGCTTAGCTAGGGTCACTGCATTTGCTTCCATCAGTTTCTAGATGTAGGTTCTGTTATTCTTAAAATCCGGGGGTTACCCCCACCCGGCGGGCTCACGGAGCAGCAGCAAGCTCCGGCGGTCCCCAGCGGTGCCAGGAGCCAGCTCCAGAGTCCGGCACCCAAGCGGTGGCAGAGTTCCCATCAGCGGGAAGCCACGTGGCAGAATTCCCAATGCGCCACGGTTGTGAGCAGACCCATGGACACAGAAAGTAGCCATAAGAGCATTTATTGAGGGAGGGAGAGAGAGAGAGAGAGAGAGAGAGAGAGAGAGAGAGAGAGAGAGAGAGAGAGAGAGAGAGAGAGAGAG
>NC_022026.1:59352558-59391407 GCF_000317375.1 Microtus ochrogaster | reverse complement strand
AGAGAGAGAGAGAGAGAGAGAGAGAGAGAGAGACAGAGACAGAGACAGAGACACAGAGAGAGACACAGAGAGAGAGACACAGAGAGAGACACAGAGAGACACAGAGAGAGACAGAGAGAAGAGAGAGAAGAGATAAAAAGAGAGAGAGACAGAGAGAACACGTGCGCACACAAAGGAAACAGAAAAGGAAGGGGCAAGATAGCGGAGGGCAGGTCAGAGGTAATGGGAGTGGGAGTGGCTTGTCCCTTAAAGGGACAGGAAAGCACAACAGGTTCTATGATGACAATTAAGGTACTCACTAATCTGATTTCAGGGAAGGCCAATTTAGGTACCCTCTCCACTATTGTTAGGAGTCTTACCTGGGGTCATCCCTGTGGATTCCTGGGAATTTTCCTAACAGCAGGTTTCTCCCTAACCCCATATTGTCTCCGTTTATCAAGATATCTCTTTCATTGTTCTTCCTCTCCATCCCCCTCTCAACTAATCCTCCTTGATCCTTCATGTTTCCATTATCCATCCCCTTACTTCTACCTACTTCCCAGTTCGCCCAGAAGATCTTGGCTATTTCCCCTTCCTGGAGCCCTCCATGTGTGTCCCTCTTAGGGTCCTCTCTTTTATCTAGCTTCTCTGGGGTTGTGGATTGTAACCTGGACATGCTTTGCTTTACATCTAATAAACACTAATGAGTGAGCACATACTGTGTTTGTCTTTCTGGGTCTGGGTTACCTCACTCAAAATGATATCTTCTAGCTCCATACACTTGCCTGCAAAATTCAAAATGTCATTTTTTACTGCTGTGTAGTACTCCATTGTGTAAATGTACCATATTTTCTTTATCCATTCTTCAGTTGACGGGTATCTATGTTGTTTCAAGTTCTGGCTATTGCCAAAAAAAGCTGCTATGAACACAGTTGACCAAATGTCCTTGTAGTATGATTGTGCATCCTTTGGGCATATGGCCATGAATGGTATTGCTAGGTTTTAAGGTAGATTGATTCCCAATTTTCTGAGAAACTGTTGTACTGATTTCCAAAGTGACTGTACAAGTTTGCGTTCCCACCAGCAATGGATGAGTGTTCCCCTTACTACACATTCTCTCTAGCATAAGCTGTCATCAGTGTTTCTGATCATAGTTGTTTTGACAGGTGTAAGATGATATCTCAGAGTCATTTTGATTTACATTTCTCTGATAACTAAGTATGTTGAACAATTTCTTAAATGTCTTTTGGCCATCTGAGATTCTTCTGTTGAGTAGTCTCTGCTTAGATCTGTACCCTATTTTTAATTGGATTATTTGGTGCTATGGTGTCTAGTTTCTTGAGTTCTTTATATATTTTGGAAATCAGTCTTCTGTCAGATATGGGGTTGATGAAGATCTTTTCACATTCTGTAGGCTACAATTTTGTCTTATTGACAGTGTCGTTTGCCTTACAGAAGCTTCTCATTTTCATTTATTAATTGTTTCTCTCAGTGCCTGTGCTTCCGGGATTATATTTAGGAAGTAATTTCCTGTGTCCATGCATTCAAGGATACTTCCCAGTTTCTCTTCTGTGAGGTTCAGTGTAACTGGATTTATGTTGAGGACTTTGATCCATTTAGACTTGAGTTTTGTTCATGGGGATAGATATGGGTCTATTTACAATTATATTACATGTTGACATCCTGTTATACCAGCACCATTTGTTAAAGCTGCTTTTTTCTATTATATAATTTGGGCCTTTTTTGTCAAAAATCAGGTGTTCATAGGTGTGTGGATTAATACCAGGGTCTTCAATCAATTCGATTGATCTATGTGTCTGTTTGTATGCCAATAACAAGCTGTTTTTTTTTTTTTATCACTATAGCTCTATACTAGAGCTTGAAGTCAAGGATGGTGATGCCTCCAGAAGGTCCCTTACTGTTTTAGCTATCCTGGGTTTTTGTTTTTCCATATGAAGCTGAGTACCATTCTTTCAAGGTCTGTGAAGAATTGTACTGAGATTTTTATAGTGATATTTCATTTGTATTTTAATAAATAAAGCTTGCCTGAAGGTCAGTGCAAAACAGCCACACTAGTCAGCCTTACTGCCAGGCCATGGTAACACACACTTTTAATTACAGCAGCAAGTAGCGACACTAGTTAACCACAGAGGCTGGGCAGTGATGGTTCATGCCTTTCATCCCAGCACTAGAGAGGAATATAAGACTGGAGGGGACAGGTCTCAGACACAGTCTCATTCTGAGGATTTGTCGAGGCAAGATGGCCTGAAAGTCTCTTAATACAGTACTTTTTCATGAGCCTTCAACCTGTCACGCACGATCAAGTTGAACTTTCACTTGTGCTTTTGTATTAGAGCTCAAATGTTTCTGACTTGGGAACATTTTGATGTTTTCTTTTTTAATACTGCATGGCCTTTTTAAAATGAGCTTTGTGAACACAAATACATGTGTGCAATATCTATGTGCTTATTTAAATGTTATTTTACTCTGAAATAACTTCAGACTCACAAAAGAGTTCCAAAAAAACCGAGAGAGTTCCTGCATCCATTTACTAGCTCCCAAATAATATCTCACCATGGCACGGCCTTACCATGGCAAGGCTAGTATTTAGCTTTGTTCTACTTTCAGGGTTAAATCCTGTTTTTTTCTTTTCTTTTCATCCCTGCAGGAACATGTCTAGGACCCCTTGCCCCCTTATCTGTAGTAAGGACTTAGTGGTGTAGGTTGGGAGAGTGGTAGGCACCTTCTAAATATCAAGTCATATGCCCAGTATGTCACCGTTATGATACACTTATAAAGTAATGCCTAACTGTGGGATGCAGGCCTAAACAGAGAATTTCTGGTAGACGATACTCGGACAGCTGAGAAACACTCAAATGCTAAATATCCTTAGTCATCAGGGAGATGTAAGTCAAGACTACTTTGAGATTCCATCATACACTTCTAAAAATGGCAAAAATCAATAACATAAGCACAGCTCATGCTAGTAAGGATATAGAAAAAGTAGAACACTCCTCCACTGCTGGTAGGAATGTAAACCTGTACAGCCACTATGGAAATCAATACGGCAGTTCCTCAGTTAATTGGGAGTCAGTTTACCTTAAGACCCAAGTAGACCACTCTTGGTCATGTATCCTGTTAAGGCCCAAAAATGTGAGCCTATTTCCATCTTGTTTGAAGGTCAGATAGTTTTAGCTTATTCAAAGTTATCGACAACAATGTGGCAAACATCCTTACTTAGGGTGTGGTTACTTGATAGTTTTTGACATTAAGATGGTCCATTAGAGGTAGATCTATTCCACACACACACCAATGGTCAGGATATTCAAGCATACTTCTGCTCCTTGTTTTGAATTAGGAAGTTTGACCTTGGGAGTGGCTGCCTTAAGGATACTTGGTCTAGGGTAAGTTTACTGCCTAAACAGCAGAATGCTTTTCTCGCGGATTAATAGCTTGATGACTCAAAATATTGAAGCAAATAACTGTTCTAGTTGTCTTTTGTATCATGTTAAAGCAGTTTTTTGTCTTCTTCCCCCTGTGGTATTGGAATATAGAAGTATATAGAATATTTAAATGCAGGGATTTTCAGTATTCACTGGAACTCCCTCCCAGTACTATCCTATGTTTCTGTTTTATTATTTTCACTCGCATCTTTGTGTCCTTTATAACTCTTCTAATCCCTATGCCCCTCCCCTGGTAAGTGGTATTTTTGTCAAATCTGGTCTCTGACAGTATCCAAAAGATGCCCCAGCCTACTACAAGAATACTTGCTCAATCATGTTCACTATGCCTTTATTTTATAATAGATAGAAATTGGAAACAACCTAGATGTCCTGCAACAGAAGAATGGATAAAAAGGATAATACATTTATACAATGGAGTATTGCCTTAAATTGTTAAAATGCCTTAAGTTGTTAAAAATGACATCATGAAATTTGCAGAAAATGGATGGAACTAGAAAAAAAATCATTGTGAGTGAAGTAACCCAGACCCAGAAAGATAAATATGGCATGTATTCACTTATAAGTGGATATCATTCATTAAGTAAATGACAACCAAACTACAATCCATAGACCAGAGAGGTTAGGTAAAGATACGAAGTCAAATCAGGACACATGTATCTCCCCAGAAGAGGGAAATAGGACAGATGGAGTAGGAACAAGGGGTCCTAGAGGGGGAGAGGAACCAGATGGTGCTGGAAAGATGGGGTGGAGGAAGCAAGTGCCCAGAAAGAAAGCTGGAATTGGGGGAGGGCATTTGGAGGGAGGGTAGTGTAGAAACCTAGTTCAGGAGAAACATCTTAGACTCTATGAAGGTGATCCCAATGAGTATAAGTGTTACATCTCTGAAGGGAAAGGCATCCTGGCTGCCAGAAGCCTGGCTATATCTATAGATTGGAAGGAAAGCTATCCTGACTGTTGGAAGCCATGCTATATACCTACAGTTGTTTTCCAGTGAGGGATGATTTCCCCCCTCCCATGAATATAGCAATTCTGCTCCTCTCCAAGAGAGTAGTTACAGCTCAGCTCTGCTCCACTCTGCTAAGAGAGTTTCCCCACAGATATGTTTATAGCTTCTCTGCCACAGCAAAAATTGTTACTTCTCTGGTCCACTCTGCCAAGGGGGGATACCCCCCACATAAATGTAGCAGTTTTATCCTGCTCAGTTCCACTCCATTCTGGTGAAAGAGTATCTTTCTTTAGCTCTGCTTTCAAGGCCAAAGTATATTTCTTTCACTGGCCCTTTTTAACCTTTTGGCTCTGGTTTCAGGAACAGGGTCTGTTTCTTTCCCTGACTCTGGTTTCAGGGCCAAGGTATGGTTTGTTGGCTCTGATTTCAGGGTCAGGGCACTGTGTTTCTCTGGTTGACTCTTTTACGCTACAATCAGCACGGCTACTATGAGGGATATGGAGTTTCAACTGGCCATGTGTTATTGCCAGCCAAGATTTCCAGTGGAAGACTGAGCTGAATTCAATTGAGTTGTTGGCCAAGAGGTCCTTTGGAAATCCCCAAACAACCCAGACTGTTGTTAAGAAAATGGGTTGTTACAACTTAACAGCAGGATCCCATTGCCAAGGACAATACCCACACAACTCGATAAGTGAGGAAAAGTAGAGTTTGTGCCTACATGGAGCCTTCACCCCTACTTTCTAGTCTCTTTGGTGTGGGAAAGTATTCTGCAGGCTACCAAAAGAGAATATGGACATCAACCCAGCAACAAAACCTTTGACCTACAATTTGTTCTGCCTGCAAATTATGCTAGGGCAATGGTGGCACAGAACTTGTGGTAGTAGCCAACCAATGTCCATTTTGATTTAAGGCCCGCTCGATGAGAAAGAACCCATACGTAATACTTTTTGGGTAACCAAGAGCCAGAGATTCAATAGCGCAGTAATCTAGGATAAAACCAAATATTACTGATAAAAAAAGCATCAATGAAATGATTTCTAATGATATTCTGCTATACTCATAAAACAGTGCCCTTTCCTACCGTCGTCATAGAGACTTCCTCTGGCAGCAGATTGGAATAGATACAGAGACCCACAGCTGGACATAGAGTTTAAATTGGAGATCTTCAGCAAATACTTCCTCCCATAGCTCAGGGAATCATGCAGAAGGCAGAGCAGTTTAAGAGCTAGAAGGGATAGAAGACACCAGGAGAACAAGGCCCTCTGAATCTAGTAAGCAAGATTTACATGCGCTCACAGAGACTGAAGCAACAAGAACAGAGCCTTCACAGGTATGCACTGGCTCTTCTTTGTATATATTATAGCCTATAGCTTAGTATTTTTATGGAACTCCTGACTGAGAACTATTGGGTCTCTTGTGACTCTTTTTCTCCCGTTGTGTTGCCATGTCCAACTTCAATATGATAGTTCTTGTTCCATCTTGTTGTATTTTATTTTGTCATGTTTGGTTGTTATCTCTTAGAACCCTGTTCTTTTCTAGTAGAGACAGAATGGGAGTAGATCTGGACTGTAGGGAGGTGTGGAGTTGCTGGGAGGAGCAGGAAAAGGGGAAACTATAATCAGGATATATTGTATGAGAAAAGAGTCTATTTTCAATAAAAGTTGAAAAAACAAGACATAAAACCTAAAAACAAAACAAAAACAACAATAAAAAAGAAAGAAACCCACAAAACAAACAAAACCTAATCTGGCAGAATTTTGGTTTTCCATGTGTTATCATAAAGTGAAAGCTTAAAATAGTGGGCTCCTTTGAAGTTGAATATAATGACCATCTATTGAGCATCTCTTATGTGTCAGTTCCTGTTAGTTTCTCTAATCTACTCTTAACTCCCCTGACAACTTTTGAAGACTGTGCTGATACACCATTTTCACAGAAGAGATGTGCTAATTACTTGAAACTGTGACAAGGCAAGAAAGGGCAGAGATTCCTGTATTCTGTATTCTTGCTGAATCCTTTTTTAGACTTGACTAGAATTTTCTCTCCTTAATGAGAAGCCATTAAATTACCCAACTTCATTCTGAGAACCTGAAGTCAAGATGCCCTAGCTAGCTTATCTTAGTTTCTGATAAACTGCCTACTTGTGTGGAAGCTCCTCCAGTTAACCACTTAGCGTCTGTTAAACATCTTGCTTTTATAAAGTCCCTCCACCCCCACCCCATGGCACAGCTGTCAAACGAGACTTTTGCCTTATAAAAAACCCATGCCCTAGACACTTGTTGCCACACTTGGGTCACACCCGAGTGTAGTCCCAACTGACTGAAATAAATACTTTTGATTAGTTGTAAACTGTGTCTGAGGGGTCATCTCTGGTGGGCTTCCTGTAACAAAACTTTGAGTGTCTAATGACTGTTACATGTACTAGTGATAAACCATTACAACAAATGCTACACAGATCAGATGATGGGGTCTTTACAACAAACAAGTAGGGAACTTCAGGTTACCTAGGTCTAAAAAAGCTATTTTGGGGTATATTCTGTGGGGCTGGATTCAAGCCAAGTGATAATTTCCAAAGCAAACCAGGATCAGTAATATAGTCATGTGTTGGTGGTTTACATTTAAAATTCAAAACCAGAAAACAGTCAATCTTCATAAGGAGTGCAGAGAAGAAATATTTGAGAGGAGATGTAGATGGATATATTGCCAGAGAGTTAAAGATGCTCTGGTTTCTATGTGGTTCTATTTTTTAAACATGTTAGTTGCTAAACGATTTAAAAAAAATCCAAAGATTTCCTTTGTCCAGTGTCCTTTAACTAAATCAAATCCAATAAAATTGCCAGTGGCTGTGCTGCAATAAACACGTGCATAAATCACAGTTTTATATGATGTTAAGGAGGAAAACCAGAGACTGACCACTTGAGTTGTGATCTTCATTCCTTAGTTATTTGTTGGCGTGCATCAACTTAGAACCCATTCCTTAACAGATTAAAAGGTTATATTCACTTCCTAGCCAGTTAGTGTGTACATGTCCTGTCAGAGCTGCTAGGGCTTTGTTTGATTTGGTTTGATTACTGCTTTGATTTGAGTCATGTAATAACTATGCAGAGCCTGAGAGGAAGACACAAGGAAATGCAAACCTTTCTAGTCTGGGAAAACAACTGCCAGAAAGAGCAAGGGAGTGGGGGTGGGGTGGAAACTCAGCATTTGTCCACACTCAGCAGGCTGAAAGTACTCCTTTGCATGTAGGTGATGTTTCCTAACTCTGAAGGACACATAACTGCTTTTGCATTTTTCTACAACCTGCGTTCACTTTGCAACTTTTGTGAATCATTAAGGAAGATGATAAAGTTGTGCCAAGCCTGGTGTTTATTTTTCTTCCAGACTCCAGTCAAGTATCTGCTCCTCTTGTGAAGGCAGGAGTCACCTAGTGACAGCACTGAGCCCACTTCAGCCCAGTTGTCTGTCTTCCAATAAGTAATGTGCTCCTGAGTACTAATTCCCCCAAAGAAAACCTCTAATTAGGTTGAACAATATTGTAGATAAAGGCAACCAAACAGTAGCCATTTTAAATGGTTCAAATTACTACCATGGAACAATCATGCA
Organism: Microtus ochrogaster; assembly: GCF_000317375.1. Classification (NCBI taxonomy): domain Eukaryota; kingdom Metazoa; phylum Chordata; class Mammalia; order Rodentia; family Cricetidae; genus Microtus; species Microtus ochrogaster. Next base: position 59,383,418 of record NC_022026.1, on the reverse strand, counting down.
AGAGAAAACTCAAACACATGCTGGCTAGTCCTTGTGTACATACTGTTACTCTGTGGTAGTTGGTTTGAACCATACAAAATTACGCCATATAAAGAAAATGATTCTGGGCAATTTGGTGGCTCAAGGAAGGAGCCAAATCTACAAGCTCACTGGCCTAGAGCAAACTTACCTTAGAAACAGGCATACTTAGCCATTTCAGTGTTGCACTTGGCCCTGTCCAGAAAAGTGACCATGGCCCCAAGTGTCAACTCTTACCTGGGTTTTCTTCCCCTAAGTAGAGTGAGCAATGACAAGTAACTGTAAGGAAAACACTTGAACTGTCACATGCTTTATGGTCTCTGACCTCTAGGGGAAAAAAGGTTATAAAAGTTCTGGTGCTATGTGTCTTCCATAGTCAGTGAAATTGGCCTTGCTGTGCAGAAAGTTACACTTTTCAGAAGTCTTTTTTACAGGGTTACATGTCCAAAGAGAGCTATGGATTTGAGCAAGTCCCTTATATAAAATTGCATAAGTGGCTAGTGAAATCGTTCAGAAGGTAAAGATACCATCACATCTACCCACCTGAGCTCAATCCTTGGAACCCACATGGTAGAAAGAGAAAACAGATTCCAGTAAGTTGTCTTCTGACCTCCACATTTTTGTCCTGGCACATGCAGGTCTACATGGACGCATATTTCCACATGATGTCAATATTTAAATGTAAAAATGAATTTTTCACATTTGCATATGACCTGCCCACATTCATCCTACCCTTTAAGTCATCTCTGGGTTCCCTATTTCCAATATAATGCAAATGCTATGGAAACTGCCAAGGGAAGACAAGGAGAAGGAAAAAAGCTTGTACATGATCAGAAGAGGTAGGAGGGTGTGATGGCTATTCTTGGTTGTCAACTTGACTACATCTACAATTAACTAAGACTCTAAAATGGAGGGCACACCTCTAAGGGAAAACACACTTCTAATCTGGGCCATTTTTAGAGTTGGGGGCCTATACAAGGAAATAGAAACCTGCTTGCTCTCACCTCACTAGCAAGTCCATTACTTCACTGGAATTAGAGCCTACTTCTTCGGGATTCTAGCATAGACTGAAGACCAGTTGAGACATCCAGTCTTGTGGACTGAGCAGCTACTGGATTCTTGGACCTTCCATTCATAAATATTTTCTATTTATATAGAGAGATATTCATTCTGTACGTTCTGTTACTCTAGTGAACCCTGTTTAATACATGGGGTTTCCTTTCCCAACTACTTTCAATCCATGACTGGATGAATCTATGAATGTGGAACCTGAAAATGATAGTGCCTCATGAAATGAAGATGATCAGTAAATAGTTAACAGTTTCAAAGAAACAAAGACACATGACAGGCAGCAATCAGTGGACAAAGTGACTCACAGCCAGACACATAACAGGCAGCAATCAGTGGACAAAGTGACTCACAGCCAGACACATAAGAGGCAGCAATCAGTGGACAAAGGGTCTTGAAGACAGCAAAAGAAAAATGACTCACAAAGTACAAGGGAATCATAATGAGGTGAATAACTGACTTCTCATCAAAAACAACAGAGGCCAAAACCTAGGGAAATGACACATTCAAAGTTCAGAGTGAAAAATATTTGCTGCCAAAATTTCTGTGTGCAGCAAAGTTATCTTTCACAACTAAAAATGAACAGAAACATCACCAGAGAAATAGCAAGAAATTTTGTTAATGGACTACATGCCTTATGTTCTTCAGACCAAAAGGAAAAGGCCAAACTGCGTAGTAGTACATTCTCTCAAAGCACAGCAAAATTCAAAATGATCCTTGGTGATAATTAAGTGGCATTTGTTTTGTTTGCAACAAGGTAGCCCAATCTGGTCTTCAATTTGCAAATCCTGTGGCCTCCCAGGTGCTACCACACCCTCCTGTTATGATTTTTAAAGCATAATTGTATGGTTTCTCTTTTCTTCTCTCTAGATATTTAAGAAATAACTACAAAAAAATCATAATTAAACCATATGACTAGGTTTTCAACATGCGTGGAGGTGAACTATAAGACAATTACAAAACAAAGGAACAAAGAAAGATGTTATGGAACTATGTAGGAACAAAGAAACGACAAAAGATTACTTCAGAAATCATAGGAAGAAAGGAGGAGTGCCAGAAGTGATAAATAAGCCGACAAATACAAAATGCTTTCTAAACATATATTCTCCCTGCTTCTCTGGCATTGAAGGTTTCCCCAAAACAAATCCAGAATTAAAAAAAAATTCATCTCTTGAACTCATAGAACTCACCAAAGTTGGGGCCTGGAGAGATGGCTCAGTAATTAAGAGAACAAAATAACCTCTTTCTACAAGGCAATAAAGGAAGAACAAAGAAATGGAAAAAAAAGAGAGAGAGACATCTTTCTTAAAGAGCAGGCTTTTAAATTTTCAATTTTTTTTTTTGCTTGCTTTTTGAAAAGGCTGCATGTTGTCTAGGCTGGCCTGGAACTTACTACGAACTTGAAGACGATCATGAATTTCTGTTACATCTGCTTTCACCTCCCAAGTACTAAGATTGTAGGTTTGTGTCACCATGACTGGCAAGCAGGCTTCTTAATAAACAGTTAAGTATTGCTTCTTCAAACGGTGAGCCTTTTTGAGTATTTGTTAGTACTCTTGAACACATGGCATATTTGTATTCCACAGGGGAATGGGGAGAGTTGCCATTGTTATGGTTACCTCATAATCTTCATTATATCTGAAATGTGTAGTGATCCAGGGATCTTCTAGAGTCAGTCCTTAGATTTCATCTTTCAGAATCAAGACAGATTATGTGTACAGTTTCTAGCCTATGGATCGCAGCATATTCAGTGTCTGTAGAACTTCCTCAGAAATTAGTAATTGAAACCCATGAAAAGAAAATATGGGCAGACAGTTTGCTTGAAGGCTCAGAGAACCAGCACGTGGCTGGGAACAGAGACCGTGATGGCCACGCAGATGAGGTGTCCGACCATGAGAACCATGAAGATGAAGTTTCTGACCACGAAGGCCATGCAGATGGTTTCCTACCACGCGTGCCATGCAGGTGAGGTTTCTGATGACGAGAGCTATGCAGATGAAGTTTCTGACCTGACCGCAAAGGCCATGCAGATGAGGCTTCTGCCCCCGAAGGCCATGCAAATGAGGTTTCTGACGGGCCAAGCAGATGAGGCTTCTGGAGAACGTAAGAATTCTCTTGGGAAGTGGAGAAAAGGCCATCCTTGTTACCTTGTGGCAAAGAGTTTGGCTTCCCTGTGTCCTTGTCCAGAGGCACCCTGGAAGGCTGAACTTCATTGTGACGACTGCTGCCTGGCTACTCTTCAAGGCTTACAGTCCAATGAGAGAGGAAAGAGAGGCCTTTAAGAGAGCTTTTATTAGGGCTAAAACACAGCTACTCAGTCAGAGGAGCCATCGGGGTATAAAGAGAACAGGTTGGCCACAACAGCCAAAGACAAGAAGATTAACGCGAACAAAGGCAAACAGGGTTTGCTGGTGTTGAATCCCAGCTATAAGGATGGCTTGGCCGGGCAGTGGTGGCGCACGCCTTTAAGCCCAGCACTTGGAGACAGGGGCAGGCGGATCTCTGTGAGTTCGAGGCCAGCCTGGTCTAGAAGAGCTAGTTTCAGGACAGGAACCAAAAAGCTACGGAAAAACCCTGTCTCGAAACATCAAAAATAAAAAAAAAAAATAAAAAAAAAAGGATGCCTTGAAGGGATTCCCGAAGAGAGCCCCAAAGCTGACTTGGGATTTTAGTTTGCTGCCAAAGAGACTCCTGACTTCAGACCTGATACCCAAGGGCCCAGTTGTGGCACCTAGAAGGCGCAGCCCTTGGTGGAGTTCCTATACTGGAGATGTTGCAGGCAGAAAGAATGAAGACATGAAGTCCCAGAGGTTCTCAGCACAGTTAAAGAGGAAACCCTGGGAGGCCAGGAAGGCTGCCTTCAAGCGGGGGTCCCTGTGGAATTCGTCTGATGGGGTGATGTCTCATAGAGCTGTGGGAGTGAAGCCACATTGGAGACCCCAGAAAAAGAGCAGTGATCCCATTGTCTTCAAACACCAGCCTCAGGCCGGGCGGTGGTGGCGCACTCCTTTAATCCCAGCACTCGGGAGGCAGGCGGATCTCTGTGAGTTCGAGACAAGGGAGTTCCAGGACAGGCTCCAAAGCTACAGAGAAACTCTGTCTCAAAAAACCAAAAAACCAAAAACAAAAACAAACACCAGCCTCAGAAAGCCGCAAGCGGCATGTCACGCAAGCCTCTGGAAGTCGCGACCATCTGCTTGCCACCTCCTCTAGCAGCCTCGAGGGTGGAGCCCATTGGAGCATGGAGAAGCCCTTCTAGACTTCAGATAACATCTGGATCTATCCCAGAGGTGGAGACACCACAGAGAGTCGTCCACACAGAGGCAAGGCTGAGCCAAAACAGACAGAGCTGACGCTCAGCGCCTCACCCATGGCAATGCCTACTGGAATGACAGGGACGGGATGGCCACAGAGACACCAGGACTACAGAGAAGGTGACTTGGAGAATTGGGATTAGATGTTTGCCCCATTTGCTTTGCTTCTGCCTTGAGCTCATTATTCATCACTAGCTCATTCCTTCCTTTAGGGACAGGAAGGTTTGTTTATGCTGTGTTAGTTCCATCCCCCTCTCCTCCCATGCCCCATTTAGAAGAAAGTAACTGGATTTGATGCTGTAGGCTCTTGGCTACAAGAGGCTGAATGGAATTTTATGTGTGAGAAGGGCGAGAGCCAGGAGTTGAGAGCTGCAGTTTGTTCCTTGAACTCATGCAGGCCCTGCTTTCTGTAAATCCTGCACTAACTGTCAGAAGAGGGAAGAAACTTAGGCGACGGTGGTGTCTAGAAATGGACCTTTCTGAAGTGCCTGAGATCATTAGAGTGGAGCCCTAACGACTGGTTCTTGTGACTTTGGGGGAGTGAAAGACCTGGATAAATCCACCCCCCCCAGCAGGAAAAAATAGAGCCAAAAGTCTAAGCAGGGAGGGAAGAATCAGAATTCTAGGATTAGCTGGTTCAGTGACTGTTTCAGGAACTAGCTGAGGAAAATTTAGATTGTAATTTTGAGAGTAATCTTGAGAAACAGGGAGTTGCACCTTTGTGATCATCACTGGTATTTTCAGAATTTTCTATTACGCCCTCCCTACCTCCTTCGGATTACTGGGCTGTGGTTTTTCCCTTAAAAATCCCTTCTCCCAGTTACTCGGGGGGGGGGGGGGGGTTGAACCCCTCCCCTGCATGGGTTATGAGTTTCGGCTCCAGTGCAATGGTACCTGTCAATAAACCTCGTGTGATTGCAGAAAAAAAAAAGAATATGTTGACCACTCTATGTTATGTAGTCTGGCTACCACAGTAACCACCAATTCCTTCCAGATCTGGGCAATCTTAAATGCAAAGTGGATTGGAAAATCCATATGTATTTACAGGATTCAAGACTTCATATAGTGTCACAGATGGCAGGGGTTACGGATTAACCACACAACTAACACTGATGTCCCCATTCCATGAAATATCGCTCTCATGATTTCACCTTACTTGGTAGAGCAGGCAGCGTTTGGTTCCCCAAACAGAAACAAAGCAAATAAAACCTGTTCATACAGATGCAGAAGCTCTTTCTCCATAAAAGCTTTCACTGAACTTCTAGTGCTCTGGCCCATGCTCAATATCCGCCGTGTGGTCTCTGGCATGGAGCCCTACATAATCAACAGATGGATGGCCCTCATGGGAAATATGCTTACTAGTCAGGCTCATAGTTTGGTACACCTTGAGAAGAGGAAAATATTTTTTATAGGCCCATTGTTAATGAATCATGAGGCTGTGGAAACAGAAGTGATTGTCTTCAAATACCCACAGACTGACACATATTTGCTTACATGTTACCCACCTGTTGACAGCTATAGCTCATGGGTTTAATTCTTGAAGAGAACAAGGATTCTGGAGTCAGACTAGATCACGCCAGAGCTGTTCTGTGACTGCTTAAGTGAACGTAGCCAAGCTACTTGACTTGTTTAGCTAACACACAGGGGGGGTGACGATTAAACAGCAGGAAGCTTGGAGCACATTGCACAGAAATCAAACTGAGACACAACATCCCTCCATAAATGTGAGCAAAAAAGGACCATGAACACATCCTGAGGTCTCTTACAGTTTTGCTAGGATCTCAGTGACAAAGCAGAAGTCTGAGACCCATAGGAGAAGGGAGTTGGAGAAAGTGTTATAGAAGCAACTTGCTAGTAGACAGTGAATATCTGGAAGGTAGAAGCTATTGTATACCTTTACCCCTTGAACCCAGCTGAGGACCTCAGCAGAGCAGGTGTTCAGTGTCTTTAGAACTGAATAGATATCTGTGGAATATGGGATCTGGAGGCTTCTCCAAAATGGACTAAATACAAAAGCAATAATTACCTGCAGCAGCCAGGAAGAATTAGTCACCATCATGGGTGTTGTAGGGGTCATTTATGAAGTGAATCATAGGGGCCTCGCTAACCGTAATAAGGAACAAAAGTATCTAAATGATACTTTTCTTCAAAGATTAGCACAGAGTCAAGGTTATCACTATAGCAACAATGTAATTTGGTTATGTTTTATTGATTGGGTTTGCTCCTGAGAATGTGTGCACCCTGACTGCAATGCAGACCGAGGCAAGCTGGGAAAAAAAAAAAAAAAACAACAAGACTTGCTGATTTAGGTTGCAGGCCAACTGGGATCCTTTGGCAAGAATGAATCACAACTATTTCTTTACTCTACTTTTTTTGTCACACCCCAAGATGAGGATGAACAGGGGGTCAAGGGTACTGTTGCCTTTATAGGAAATACCAAAGTAATCACTTTGCAAAGATTGATTTCAATGACATTACATCATAAATCATCTTAGCACTTTACAAATGCTAAACACTTTCATGGACGTTACTGCTTGTCAAATATCCACCTTAGTTTAAGTGAATAACCTGTGGCTGAAGGGGCTAACTGGGATACAAGAAGCATAGACTTTGAAAGAATGTCCTTTAAATAGAACCTGAGCCATGAAATACATACCAGTTTGTGATGGATATTTTAGAGTAGACACCTGCCCAACAGTTTACCCCACACCCATACACTTCTCAAAAAAACTAAAATAAAATAAGAGTGGATGGGATTAGAATAAGTGAACCCTAAATATGCCGTGTTAGCATAAAGATTATTTTGAGCTAAGAACAATTGAGAATCAACAGGTGTAAGCAAAGATTTTATCTGTCTAAAAATAGGCCATAAGTTTCCCATAAGAAAGATACCTTCTAACAGGCATGGAAGAACAATTCTGATCACTGAAGATAGATAGTCAATGAGATGGATCTGCATGAACAGAATCAATTCAAACTGTCCTTGTCATATGTTAGCTCCCTTGATATATTTTTCTAGTAACGTTCTCAAAATATATCTCCCTTCTTTAAAATGAGGTGTAAGCCTTCCTTATATCAACCTCTTTAAGATCTCATTACTTTCTGAGACGTGTCAGCCACATGAAAATAGTAAATAAAATTGTATCTTTCTCTTAATTTGTTCTTTGTCAGTTTAATTCATGTGTATATTGAACCTAAGAGGGTAAAGGAAATGACCACCCTACCCACCTACCCCATCCCACTAGCAAAAGGAAGGGGTAGGGAAAGTGGTTTTCTTTGTTTTGACTCTCAAGTTATTTTGTAATTGTATTTTTGGGGTTCCAGTTTACCCTCAAGTCTCACAAGTTGGTAGGAGGAAGGCTTGGATACTACCTACAGACATCAGAAACACACAGTCAAAGGCAGATGGCTATTAACCTCTTCTCTAGAGCTGCCAATGGTCTGTACCAGCTTTCAGTAAAGACTGGTTCAAAATTATCTGCTGTCACCAGTTAGTTCTCATACCTAGGTAGGTCATGTGATTTTAAATAATGACCTTTCCAAGTGTGCCGGCTGGTTTGGTATTTAATTACACAGATGTTACATTTATCACTGAAAGGGAGCATGTCTCCATATATAACCATCCAGTGAGGTAGATAGTAGAATTCAATTTTGAAATGTTCAAGATTTTAATGTGCTTGTCTGCTAAACCCAAAGGGCCATGTAACTTTACAAAAAGACCATTTTAGTGCTAAGGATTGAGTCTAGAGGTCTCATATCTGGTAAGTAAATGTTCTACCCCTGAACTACTCTGTCAGTCCCCCCCCCCCAAGACTTGGTTTTGAATCAGAGTCTCACCATGTAGCCCTGGCTGGCCTAGAACTTGCTATGTAGACCAGAGTAGCCACGAACTCATAGAATTGACTGTTTCTGCCTCTGGGATTGCAGGCATTGCTACCATGCTTGGCAGATGAATTCTTTTAATTAATTCTTTTCAATTCCAAAACTTGCCACAGTTACCTTTATAAAAGGAAAATATTATTAGATTTTTATTAGATTTTTCCTATTTCGTGTTCTTCAACTGATGTGGGAGTGTCATATATCAATCTGTTGATTTCATTGGTTAAGTAATAAACAAAACTACTTGGGCTCATAGCTTAGAACATGGGTGGGTGGAGTAAACAGGACAGAATGCTGGGAGGAAGAGGAAGTGAGCTCAGACTCGACAGCTCTGCTCTCTGGAGCAGAGACGCCTTGCTCCCGGCTCCCAGGCAGACACTCGCGATGAAGCTCCAACCCAGGATGAACGTAGGCTAGAATCTTCCCGGTAAGACTGGTGCTCACTAAGACCGGTGCTCACAGATGATTAGAAATGGGTTGATCAGGATATCAGAATTAGCCAGTAAGGGCTAGAGCTAATGGGCCAAGTAGTGTCTAAAAGAATACAGTGTCCGTGTAATTATTTTGGGGCATAAGCTAGCCAAGCGGCTGGGGTGCTGGGGATGCAGCCCGACCGCTCCTATTACTACATTCAACTGGGTAATTTCTTATTGTGTACAAAATAAAAATTAAAACTGTGTCTGGGTGTGATGGAGGACACCTTTAATCCTAGTATTCAACAGGCAGAAGCAATTGGATCTCAGTGATTTTGATATACATAACAAATTCCAAGTCAGCCAGGGATATATAATGACACCCTGTCTCTAAATAAATTAGATCAAATGAAACCTCTTTAACTTTGCATACAAATTATTATGAGTATTTGAATCATGCCTAATTTCTAGCCATTCCTAACAATACTTCTTCCTCCTTCTTGTACGATAGCATATTAACTATGGCCATATGATTTGATTTTGTTTCCCAGAGGGAAAAAATAATGTGCTCTGAAGTAGACTTTCTCCTCATTTTAATGGGTGTGATGTTATCATCCTATCAGAGGAGTAGAAGCATCTTGAGGTCACTGGTCATATCTTTTCACATTCCTTATAATGCACTGGTCAGTGCTAGACCCAAGATAGCATGCATGAAAGGCAAGTGGTTTTCCATAGAACAACTTCAGTTGTTGCTAGGTTTTTTTTTGCTGCTACTGCTGTTTTCAGGCATTTTCTTTGCCTTGGTGTTATCTTTCTGTGCATGTGCCATAAATAAAAGTACTAATGTGGTTTATCTTTTTAAAATAAATAGTTCAGGATGGGTATAGTGGTACCTACCTGTAATCCCAGCACACAGAAAGGGAAGTGGGAAGAGCAGAAGTTCATGACCAACTTTGGCTCTGTAGTGAGTATGAGGTCAATCCGGACTACATGGGACCCTGTCTCAACAAAGTAAAATAAAAATAATTCAGTAAAGCAAGACATAATTAATTGCCTGCCTGACTCCACTATAAATGCAGGAGCCATTATGCTATATTTTTAAAACAATAAATTTCTATTTACTGTGAGAGTTGAGTTTCCTGGAACCTGACTTTCCCCAGCCCATGACCTTGATTTATTTTTGAGAATACCCTAACCTCCCTTATACTCCCTGATCCCTCCCCAATTTCATGGTGGGTAATCATATGATGTTTTTTAAAGTTTTTTTTGTATTTCCTTATTGCCCCATTGTCTCCCTTCTATAAAACTACTTGTGATTTTACCCTTAAAAGGGGGCCCAAGAGATGGATTTGGGACTGTTCTCTTTAACCAGCTTAGGAGGCAGTTGCTGGCCAGCTCTTGGGTGCACACTAATAAAAATCAAGCTTGCTTCAAATTTGGCTCAAATTGTGATAATGGTCTTGTTCTTGCCATTGGGACTACCATTTTCTGGAGATCCCAGCAAGATTCAGACCACCCATCCAATTTCTAAACCCAGACCTTCACTCGGGACCCCTGAGCGACCGGAAGGCTGACTTCAGAGGGATGTGCCTTGGGGCTTTTGAAGGCTCCAGGGCTGCCCTCATTTTGTGGACTATCAGAGTGAACTTTCATGCTGAGAAAAACAGCAAGCATTTATGGAAGCCTCCTGGTGAGTTGTAGTCTGGTTCTGTTTTTGTGAGATTCTTATCTGGGACATGGAGGGGGTTACAAGAGACCCCAAATTTTTTTGTTCAGGGCAAAATGAGACATTGCTCTGCCCACCTGAGGTTCTTGTTCTGGTTTTCTGTCCTGTTTGTCTCATCTTTGTATATCTTATCTTTGGTTTTATTTTACTGTCCTCTTTCTGCCTTTTGTACTTTCTGTGTTAATTGGTTTATTTTGGACTTAGGGCATCTGCACTGATGGACAGTATGGGTTATAAGATTAGCAAGTATAACAGCCCTCTAACCTGTGTTCTAAAGGATTTTGGTAAAATTTACCTCCCTATTGTTAAGCATTACCTCTTAACATTCTGTGAAACTGAATGACCTACTCCCAGAGTACTTTTGATCCTGAGATAGCTGGGGCAGTGGTTAATACCACCCTTGGTAAGCCCAGTCACCCAGATCAGACTGGATACATCTTGCCTTGGGCAAAAGCAACTTTCAACCCACCCCACTGGATGAAGACAACAGGCAAGGAGGCCAAGCCCTGGTTGTCAACAGATGGACATTTCTATGGCCTGTAGCAGAGACCGAAAAGCCCCTCTAAAGAGCATTCTGCAGGACTCAGAACCCTTTCTTCCTCCATATAACCATCTTTATCTTCTTCCCCCCTCCTCACCTCAGTCTCTACCTTTGTCACCCTGGTCCCTACCACAAAGGCCTCACTATGCCCCCATCTATACCTACCCCTACCTCACCACTTAGGTCTTCCCTACCTCCACCTATCCCACCCAGCTTTTCCCTGCTTCCCCCTGTCTTTTCCCTCCCCACACCCACCAGAGAGTCCCATATGGCCCTCATGACTTCTCCTCTGATTCTGGTTCTGGGGTGTACCTCCTCTAGTCCTTGATCCTCTAAAATAATTTCCTGACAATCTGTACCTGTATGCCCCTTTCTCCACCACAGATCTCTATATCTCAAAGAACCGGAACCACCCCCCCTTCAGCACTAGCCTTGATTCCTTAATTGATCTAATTGATTCTTTTTCAATCATCTCCCCATATGGGATGACTGTCAGCAGATTCTCCATACCCGCTTCACTATCAAAGAAATGGAATAGATTCTCATGAAAGCAACTAAAGTACTTTCCAGAATAGCTTTGATGACTGATGACCAGAGGGCAGTGGCAACTGACTGTGCTCTGCCAAAAAGGATACCTCCCAATGGGTCTACAACACTCAGTGACTACCATCAGGTTCTGCTAGAAGGAATGAATCACCAGAGGCCTTTTGGAAACTCTAGCTCAGTTGGCTATAGAGTTTCAAAAAAGAAAGCTCAAGTTTGCTCGCCCCCAGTTACTTACATGGGATGTGAGCTGAGAGAAGGGAAAAGACCTGCTGTCCCAGAGCAGCATAGCAGCCGTACTGTAAAACCCAACTCCAACCACCAAGAAACAAGTTTGGGGATTTCTAGCTGTTGGATATTGCTTTAGATACCTGGGTTCACTGAAATTGCCAAACCTTTGTACTATGGCCAGGGGTAACCCTTTGGCTGTTGGACCAAGAAACATGAATAGACCCTTGAGAACTTAACAGAGGCTCTGGTACAGGCCCCCACACTAACTTTCGCTGATATCTCCAAGTCCTTTCTTCTGTATGACCATGAAAGAAAGGGTATTGCCAAAGGAGCCCTGACTCACACCCTGAGTCCCTGGAAAAGGCCAATAGCTTACATCTCAAAGAGACTGATCTTCTAGCCTCTGGAGGGCCCCCTTGTTTAAGAGCCATCACAGGCACTGCAAGTTGTCTAAAAGAAGCTGACAGGCTCACATTGAGACAGATTCTAACTGTAACAACTACACAGTGCAGAAGCCCTGCTGAGAGATGTCACTAATCAGTGCATGTCAAATGATAATCTGACCCAGTACCAGTACCAAGTCCTTCTTTTAGATAAAGACAGAATGACTTTTGATAAATCCCTGGACATTAATACTGCCAACCTACTACCAGAAGATGAACCTGAGAAGCCCATTCATGATTGCCTGGAGATGTTGAACATCATCCAAGGTATGCAACCTCACTGACAGACAATTCTCTCACTACCAGAGATACAGATCCCCTTATGGGTGGCAGCAGCTTTATTCAAGAAGGAACCAGGTATGCAGAGGTGGCAGTAGTTACAGCCAGAAAGAGGTCATTTGGACATAAGCCTTATCCAGGGGGACATCTGCCCAGAGAGCAGAAATAATTGTTCTGAAACAGGCTTTAAGATGGACTGAAAAAAAGGTGAACATATACATAGACAGCCAATACACTTTTGCCATGGCTCATGTTCGTGGACAGATTTATAAACAGGGGGGCGTACTCACCTCAGAGGGGAAGACTTAAAAATTAACATGAAATTTTCCAGTTGTTAGAGATCGTCTGTCTACCAACTGAACTGGCCACTATTCACTGTCCAGAGCACCAAAAGACAAAGGGCTCTGAACTCAAGGTAACAACAACCATGCAGATCAAGTTGCCAAAGAGACTGCTCTCAGGGAGCCCAAACCCCAGACTGTTCTGGAACTATCTGATGTCCCTGAGCCCCCATTTTGCCTTGATGAAGATGTTCCTGAGTATGATCCAGAAGAAATCAAGTCACATTCTGACTTGCAGGCTCAGGAGAGCCACAATGAATGGTGGATCTTGTCTGATAGAAGAATCTGGATGCCAGAGGTACTGTGGCCAAGCTGGCTAACTGCCTTACATTATCACACAATGCCTTGTCACTTAAGAAGATCTCAGAACTCCCTTCATTTCTGGCTCTCTGGACACGGATGGACGCACACACACACGGAGGGACGCACACACACACAAGATAAATATAAAGAACATACTTCCCACAGGACAATGGAGTCAAGGTAGAATACCTGGTGAATTTTAGGAAATAGACTTCATTGAAGTCAAGTCAGGACTGTATGACTACAAATATCTGCTGGTTTTTATCAATACTGTCAGAAATTGGGTAGAGGCCTTTCCATCCTGAACAGAAATGACCCAAGTGGTAGCTAAGAAATTAATAATGAAAATTATTCCAAGATTTGGTGTCCATATACTAGGATCTCCAGCAGATAAGGCTGTGGCAGAGCCAGTCCTGCCCATCTCTCCCTGGGGCTGAGTAGGATGGTGGCTGTCAATGACCCAGACCTCCCTGCTTGGTCACTGGCGAAAAACACACTGAGTCGGGAGTCTTCTTGAAGCAGGATCTCATTTAATTGTATCGGGCAGAAACATATATAGGGTTTTGATAGGGTGTGGGAGTCTTGGGATGGGGTGAGGTGGGTAAGGAATAAGGGTCAATAATATTCTGCCACATTAGTGGTAGCTGGGCAGAAGCAGGTTTAGGCCAGGCTGTTCTGAGTCACTCACATGCAGAAGTCATGGCCAAACAAAGGTCACCAAACTCAAGTTAGGCTCAGGAAGTTACACTGGGCCTCACATCTGGGTCTCATGAGTCTAAACGTCCCTATATATCTAAGGGTCCAACAACGGCCTGGCTTTCATGGACAAATTATCTCAATTGCTCTCTAAAGTTCTTAACATAAATTGGAAATTTCATTGTATGCATCATCCTCAGAGCTAAAAAAAATAGAGAGAATAGATAGAACTTTCAATATTTTAACTAAATATACTCTTGAAATGGGTGCCTTTCTCAGAGTCTGATGTATCCCCTATGAAGAAAAGTTCACCCTGTATGAAATAGTCTGTAAGTATATACCAGACTGTTACCAGATTGCCCCAATCCAATCTCTTGCGTCCTTAAAAGGATTGCACTTAATGTTGGATAAGATTCTCCCTCAGATCCAGGCTGCTCAACCTATTGGATATTGTCCACCTGATTACCTGTTCCAATACAGAAATGCTGTATTAGTCTCCCACCTCGAAACTGACTGGCTTAAACTAGATGGAAAGAACCTCAAATCATGATTCTCTGTACTCCTATAGTTGTTAAAGTCACTGGTATTTCTGCCTGGATTCATCATTTACTCCTCAAGAAAGCACATGAAGAACCCACAGAAGATGAGCCCAGCCCCCAAAGGTGGAAAGTGACTGAAAAAAAAATCAAACTTTCTAAGGTTTGACTATATAACATAACATTGTGTTCTTGCTGTTAGAATTTGCAACATGATTGTCCTGTTGTTATTAATTTTGTTGTTTTATTTTCAATCTATGCAATCAGAATCTAAGTGCATCTTGACAGAAGAAATAAGAGACACCCCTATCATAGGAAATGGCCTTATATCATCTTGCAATGAAAAAGATTGCCTTTATTCACCAGAGCCCATAGTTTGGACAAAAAAAAAGGGAACAAATAATCTTTAGCCAGATGGATGAAGGATACTTGGGATGAACTAATCTAACTGTCTAATCCCAACACAATAACACAGATTTCAGCATAATTAATATCTTTAAAGGGTTAAGATAATGGAAATTACAAGTGTGTTAAAATAAGGAGGAGAAAATATTTATTAATCACTTCAATTGAATTTAACATACCCATAGTAACCTTGTCTATAGTGAATAATGTGGACCATAATCTCTGGGTCCATTCCACACTATAAGCCAATGAGAAAACTCCTTTTGTGTCAGAGGAGATCCTCTATTCCTAGGCTTTAAAAAATAAATTTATAGAGAATAAGGGTTTCTTATAAAAGATATATAAGGATAATGAGTGTAGTGATGAGCGTGGGGCCCTTTTGTTGAAGAGAGAGTAGGCCCTTTGTTCTTTCCTGCCCAGCTAGCTTACACCCGAAATAATCATGCAAAAACTGTATTTAATGTAGGTATCTTCTTCCCTGCTCCTATATCCGTCCTTCCTCCATTTCCACCCTCCAACTCCCCCAAGCTCTTGCCAGTCCTTTCCTTCTCCCTCCCCTCTCCCCTCTCCCCTTCCCCCAACCTCACCCTCACCCCTACTCCCACCCCCATGCTCACAACTTTTGCCCTGCAATCTTGTTTGCTTCCAATTTCCAGAAGGATCTATATATGTTTTGCTTTGGGTTCACCTTGGTATTTGGCTTCTCTGGGCTTGTGAACTATAGGCTTAATGTCCTTGGTTTATGGCTAGAGTCCACAAATGAGTGAGTACATACCATATTCATCTTTTGGGGTCTGGGTTATCTCACTTAGGATAGTGTTTTCTATTTCCATCCATTTGCTTGCAAAATTCAAGATATCATTGTTTTGTTTTGTTTTTTTACCACTGTGTAGTACTCTACTGCATATATATTCCACACTTTCTTTATCAGTTCTTCCATTGTGGGGCATCTAGGTTGTTTCCAGGTTCTGGCTATTACAAATAATGCTGCTATGAACATAGTTGAACAAATGCTTTTGTAGTATGATTGAGCATTTCTTGGGTACATTCCCAAGAGTGGTATTGCTGGATCCTGAGGTAAGTTG
Source organism: Microtus ochrogaster (assembly GCF_000317375.1). NCBI lineage: Eukaryota > Metazoa > Chordata > Mammalia > Rodentia > Cricetidae > Microtus > Microtus ochrogaster. The sequence goes on along the minus strand of NC_022026.1, from coordinate 59,367,597 downwards.
ATTCCCAATTTCCTGAGAAACCACCACAGTGATTTCCAAAGTGGTTGCACAAGTCTGCATTCTCACCAGCAATGGATGAGTGTTCCCCTTTCTCCACATCCTCTCCAGCAAAGGTTATCATTGGTGTTTTTGATTTTAGCCATTCTGACAGGTGTAAGATGGTATCTCAAAGTTGTTTTGATTTGCATTTCCCTGATCACTAAGGAGGTTGAGCATGACCCAAATTTTGAAGTCATAATACCTTTATAATATCCATGCTGGTTTAGCTTGGCAGCCCATATAATGAGATGTCTCTCTGTACTTAGCTCCTTTACAGTTAAAAAATTTAAAGAAAATACAATAATACACAGAATCCAGATTCTCTGTGTATTTTTTTATCTTTACATGGCTTATTTCTCTTTACTTTTCTTAATCTATGACTATCTGTACTCTGTCTCTTTAAAGATTTTTTTAAAGCATTAACTTTATTTTATGACTTTTTAATATTCTTTTTTTTCTCTCTCCCAAGCCTACGTATGCCTATCTAACACTATGACCCATTTAGAGGTCTTTTATGTCTGAATCTTTCCTATTGTATTGTCTTTAATTTTTTACTGTCTTGAAGAGCTTTTAAATTGTTAAGCAGCTTGGTTGTGGCTGCTCTGGATGTTGGCTCCACTTTGTTCCATCCAGCCTGCTAGCTTATACCCAAAATAACCACACAGAAATTGTCTTTATTTAAACACTGCCTGGCCCATTAGCTCTAGTCTCTTATTGGCTAACTCTCACATCTTGATTAACCCATTTATATTAAATCTGTGTATCACCATGTGACTGTGGCTTACCAGAAAGATTCTTGCCTACGTCTGTCTTAGGCCAGAGATTCATGGCATCTGTCACACTTCCCTTCTTCCCAGCATTCTGTTCTGTCTACTCCACCTATATAAATTTTGTCCTATCAAAAGGCCAAGGCAGGCTCTTTATTCAACCAATAAAAACAATACAAATACAAAAGGACTTCCTACACCAAATGAGGACAAAATGAAACATGCCCCTACTAATTTTTAATGACTGTGGCTGATGCTCCATTGATAATGTCTTTTTTCCTCCACTGTTTATGTTTTGATAGCACAAATGTCCCTTCTTATTGTAATTCCACTTCTTATCATACCTTCCTCTTTGGTAAACAATTATCCTTAAAATGGACTTTCCTGTGAAAATAATACTTATTCTACACTCCCAGCAGGATATAAGGGTTATCTGGAATAAGACATGTTATACACGGCAGGTAGGCTGCCCCAATACCCATCCCTATCCCCCAGACCCCACAAGCTAGTAGCCCCATCCTGCCCCCTAACTCTCCTATCTTCCTGAAACCTTGGTGGAACTCTGAAACACAGCTTGCTACAACACTGATGGGACCAAAAGAGAGGATCAAGAGAACAAACCAAGATAGAAGACCAAGAGAGCAGGCTTAGAGAGACATCAACGGCTCCTTGAGCATGGATATTGACAGTACAGAGCAGGCCAAGAACAATTTCCAGAGACTCAGTCAGCCACTGCAAGGATTAGACCTAGACGCAAAGACACTATCAGCAACATTTGAAGGAAGAAATGGGTAGGTGCCAATGCAGGAATTCATTCAAAAACCTAAAAAGCAACATGGTAGCACCAGAACCCAGTGATTACACAACTGGAAGACTTTATTATCCTAACCCAGAAGAAGTAGAAGAAAACGACTTTAAACCTAAGTTTATGAAGATGTTGGAGACCTTTAAAGAGTAAATGAAAAGGTCCTTTAAAGAAATGGAGGAAAAGACAAACAAAAATCGGAAGAAATTAATTCATCCCTCAAAGAAACCCAAGAAAACCAAGAAAAAACAATCAAACATGTGAAATAGACAGTTCAAGACTTGAAGAATGAAATAGAGGCAATTAAAAAGTATAAATCGAGGGAATTATGAATGTGGAAAATCTGGGTAAACAAATAGGAACTACAGAGGCAAGCATAACCAATAGAATATAAGAGATAGAAGGAAGAATCTCAGGTGTTGAAGATACTATAGATTCATTGGTTAAAGAAAACATTAAATCCAACAAATTCTCAACACTAAGCATCCAGGAAATCTGGGACACCATGAAAAGACCAAACCTAAGAATAACAGGGATAGAAGAAGGAGAAAAACTCCAGCTCAAAGGCATAGGAAGTATATTCAACAAAATCATAGAAGACAACTTTCCCAACTTGCCATATAATAATCAAAGCACAAAACATAGAGAATAAAGAAAAAATATCAAGAGTTGCAAAGAAAAAAGTTCAAGTAAAATATGAAGGTAGATTTATCAGAATTACAATCGACTTCTCAATGAAAAAACCATAAAAACCAGAAGGTCTTGGGCAGATGTGCTGCAAACACTAAGAGACCATGGATGCAAGCCCAGACAACAATACCCAGCAAAGCTTTCAGTCACCATAGATGGGGGAAAACAAGATATTCTGTGACAAAACCAGATGTAAACAATATGTATCCACAAAGTCAGCCCTACAGAAAGTACAAAGAAGGAAAACCCCAACCCAAGGAAGCTAACTGTAGCTACAAAAACACAGGCAACAGATAACCTCCCAACAGCAAAACCCAAAGAAGGGAAACACACAAACACTACCAACTAAAAAATCAGGAATTAGCCATTACTGGTCACTAATACCTCTTAATATCAATGGACTCAGTTCACCTATAAAAAGACATAGGCTAAGAGAATGTATCCAAAAACAGGATCCATCCTCCTGCTATATACAAAAAACACATCTCAACCTCAAAGACAGAGAGTACCTCAAAATAAAGGGTTGGGAAAAGGTTTTTCAATCAAAGGGACCTAAGAAACAAGCTGGTGTAGTTATTTTAGTTTAGACTTCAAACTAAAATAAATCAGAAAACACTTTATACTCATCATCTATACCCCAAATACAAGAGCAGCCACATAGATAAAAGAAACCTTACTAAAGCTTAAATCGCACATCAAACCCCACACACTAATAGCTGGAGACTTTAACACTCCACTCTTCTCAATGGACAGGTCAACCAGACAGAAACTTAACAGAGAAATAAGAGAACTAACAAATGTCATGAATCAAATGGACTTAACAGACATCTATAGAAGATTCGACCCAAACAAAAAAGAATATACCTTCTTCTCAGCACCTCATGGAACCTTCTCTAAAATTAGCCACATACTCAGTAACAAAGAAAACCTCCACAGATACAAAAAAATTGGAGTAACCCCCTGTATCCTATTGGATCACCATGATTTAAAGTTCGAATTTAATAATAACACTAATCGTAGAAAGCCTACAAACTCATGGAAATATAACAGTGAACTATTGAACCACCCCTAGGTCAAGGAAGAAATAAAGAAAGACTCTAAAGACTTCCTAGAATTCAATGAAAATGAAGGCACAACGTACCCAAACTTATGGGACACTATGAAAGCAGTGATAAGAGGAAATATCATAGCACTAAGTGCCTACATAAAGAAAATGGAGGTAGAGAAAGCTCATATCAGTGATTGAACAACACACATGAAAGCTCTAGAACAAAAAGAAACAGACTCACCTAGGAGGAGTAGAAGACAAAATATAATCAAATTGAAGGCTAAAATTAATAAAATAAACACAAAGATAGTAATACAAAGAATCAATGAGACAAAGAGCTGGTTCTTTGAGAAAACCAACAAGATAGACAAACACTTATCCAAACTAATCAAAAGACAGAGAAAAATATCCAAATTAACAAAATCAGAAATGAAAAGGGGAACAGAGCAGAGACTCAGGAAATGCAGAGCATCATTAGGTCACATTACAAAAACCTGAATTCCACAAAATTGGAAAATATAAAAGAATTGAACAATTTTCTAGATAAATACCATATACCAAAATTTAATCAAGACCAGGTGAACAATTTAAATAGACCTATAACTTTAAAGGAAATAGAAGCTGAAGCTGTCATCAAAAACCTCCCAACCAAAAAAAAAAAAATCAAAGGGCCAAATGGTTTTAGTGCAGCATTTTACCAGAACTTCCAAAAACAGCTAATACCTGTACTCTTCAAAGTGTTCCACATAATAGAAACAGAAGGGACATTGCCAAACTCCATTTATGAGGCTGTAATCACCCTTATACCAAAAACACAAAGACTCAACCAAAAACAAATTACAGACCAGTCTCACTCATGAACATAGATGCAAAAAAACTCAATAAAATACTGGCAAACCAAATTCAAGAACACATCAAAAAATTCATCCACCGTAATCAAGCCGGCTTCATCCCAGAGATGCAAGGATGTTTCAACATACAAAAATCTATCAATGTTGGGGCTGGAGAGATAGCTCAGAGGTTAAGAGCATTATCTGCTCTTCCAAAGGTCCTGAGTTCAATTCCCAGCAACCACATGGTGGCTCACAACCATCTGTAATGGGGCCTGGTGCCCTCTGATGGCCTGCAGACATACACACAGACAGAATATTGTATACATAACAAATACATGAAATATTTAAAAAAATCTATCAATGTAATCCATCATATAAATACTGAAAGAAAAAAACCATATGATCATTTCATTAGATACTGAAAAAGCATTTGAGAAAATCCAACACCCCTTCATAATAAAGGGTCTTGGAGAGATCAGAGATACAGGGATCATATCTAAACATAAAAAAGCAATATACAGCAGGCTGACAGGCAACATCAAATTAAATGGAGAGAAACTCAAAGTGATTCCACTAAAATCAGGAACAAGACAAGGCTGCCCACTCTCTCCAGATCTATTCCACATAGTTCCTAAAGTTATGGCTAGAGCAACAAGACAACAAAAAGAGATCAAGGGGATTTAAATTGGAAAGGCAGAAGGCAAACTTAAGTTATTTGCAGATTATATGACAGTATATGGAGAAAAGATTATAAGAGTCAGAGGGGATAGAAGGTATCAGAAAAACATGCCTCATTGAATCAGCTAAGCAGGACTCACAGAGACTGAAGCAGTAAGCACAAAGCCTGTAAGGGTATGCACCAGGTCCTCTGTGTATATTATGGCTGCTAGCTTGGTGTTTTGTGGGACTCTTGACAGTGGGAATCAATGTGTCTCTGACTCTTTTGCCTGTTGGGGACTCTTTTCCTCCAGTTGGGCTCCCATCATGTGGTTGGTTGTTATCTCTTTCTGAAGGGAAAGAGAGGAGGAATGAATCTAGGGGAGAGAGGTGGTGTGGAGAAACTGGGAGGAGTAGAGGGAGGGGAAAACTGTAATTAGGATGTATTGGATGAGAGAAAACTCGATTTTAAAGTAGAGAAAAAAGAAAAATGCTAACAAGAAATTCTGGGCCAAAAGTTGACTTCAGTGGAGAAAGAATCACAGAACATGAATTAGCTATCTTTCAAATGCTATAGAGAAAAATCATTACTCTTAAGAATCTGAGCTAAGAGCACACAGCATGCGCGTGCGCTCCACCTCGCCAGCCGCTGCCGCACTTGGTGGGGCCTGTGTGCTTCTTCAGTGCGGACCTGGTGCCTCTTTTGTGAAGCGGCAGCTGAGGAGGCTCCAATGTTCGCCTTGGCCAACGAGAAACCCAAGGAAGGAGTCAAGACCGAGAACAAAGACCATATTAATTTGAAGGTGGCGGGGCAGGATGGCTCTGTGGTGCAGTTTAAAATTAAGAGGCATACACCACTTACTAAACTAATGAAAGCCTATTGTGAACGACAGGGTTTGTCAATGAGGCAGATCAGATTCCGGTTTGATGGACAGCCAATCAATGAAACAGACACACCTGCACAGTTGGAAATGGAGGATGAAGATACGATTGATGTGTTCCAGCAGCAGATGGGAGATGTCTACTAAACAGGGAACCTGCTACTTTACTCCAGAATTTTGTTATAGACCAAGAATACATTCGCAATTAGAGAGCCGCAGTTTGGTCCCACCACATCCTGACTTCTACAGTAGAGTTTTCTCTATTCTTTCATTTCCCTGTCCCCATTTCTTTATTGTATATAAAGCAACTGGTGTATGTGCACAAGCATATTGCGCTTTTTTCTTTTTAAAACTAAATGGCCAATGTTCTGTTTTGATTGACAGTAGATGGAGGTGGTCTGGGGGAAAGTACTGGTTCTGTGAAAATATCCCTCTGCTCCATTAGTGGCATGCTCGCTCATTCAGCTCTTATCTTTATATTCCACGAAGTTATTTTGCTCTCAGTGTTTTAACAAAAGAACAAAACCACAAAATCCTTGCATGCCTTGTTCGATTGAAGAATTTTAATGTTTTTCATTTGTCATTGTAAAACCAAGGAAAATTTTATAATTTTTTTATACGTAGCTGTTACATGTAGGGCAATCTGTCTTTAAGTAGGGATAAATTACTCTTGAACAAAATGATCCTAGACAGTTTTCCCTTCAAGTCAAGGGTCTTATTGTTTAAATAAACTTCTTGTTAAAAAAAAAGAATCTGAGCTAAGTTAACAGTATATGTTAAGGTGTGTTGTTAGTATGTCAAGCTCTCTAAGAAATGATTCTGCATTAAATTATGATTTATAACAACAACAACAATAACAAAGAAACACAGCATTCTCAATGGTATTTATTTAAGGGCAAATAATGTGCCCAAAGAGAAGCACGTTAAAATGAAATCAACAATGCCTCTTGAAGTTATGTTCAGAAACATGCCTCTACCTGCTTTCGATGTATTCTAGGTCTATGCCAACATAAAAATGTACTTTTGGACTGCTATTTTGAATAGAAGTTTCTAATAATAAAACTAAGCTGACTTTTAAAAAACTCTTCAATAACATTTATAAACATAGCTATTAAATGAAAATATGTCTTCCAAACCTAAAACACAAGGGATTTCTTTAATTTCATATATGCTTCATTGTATATGACATGCAAATAACATAAAATTGAATCTTTTTGGAAGAAAAGGAACAAAATACAATAGAACCCCTAAAGAAAAGTCACTTGGTAAGTTTGCTAAATTAAGACCTCAAAACTTAATACTACTGAATAGCCAAACGGCTAAGTCACAATTGTTCACAAGACCAAACCTACCTTGTGACAACCTAGTCTTGGTTTTGTCATTTACTTGTTGAAGCAAGTTACTAGGCCTCATTTAATCAACACTACTTACAAAGTCAATCTCTGCTCTCATGTTCTATATGTAGGAGGTAATACATTTGAAATTAAATCAAGCAGTCATTACAGAAGCTTAAAAGTTTTGAAATGCTTATGGAGAAAAATCAGACATTTTCCCAAGGTAATTTGCGATTCAAAAAGAAACTAGTTTAGTTGGTACAGATTCTGATGTTGACATGCCAATGGCTTTTCACCATGGGTCATTGTTTTCCCTTCTGCATCCTCTCCCACCCTGCCTCCACACAGAGCCATGGAATTTGAATCCATCATACAAAATTTAAAATTATTCTCAAAACCAGTAAATGGGATGCAAATCTGGGAACCCCCTATAAGATTTGATTGCATTAAATGATACATTCAAAAAAGTCAAAGTCCAAATATGGACCTCTTCTCTTTCTCCTAAGTCATTCTCTTGTGGCAACAGAAACAGAAAATCCCATTTCTTTATATGATGCCCCTGATTGGTGTGGAATCTAGCAGAGGTTATTTCTCTCCTTCCTTCAACTTAGAAACACAACACATGAAGTAGCTTTCAAACCAACCTGAGGCATTGGTCTGTATATGGTCCAGGAGCCTTACCTGCAAAAGCTCAATCATATACACTTAAGAATCATGTGATTATAACTTTCTAGTGTCCCAACTAGTTAACCTCAGTGAATTATGAATTATCATGGGAATCCTGTCAAGCACCTTGATCTGTATAGCTGTATAGCCTGAATATTCTGTGCCTTCCTCAGCTCAGCTTCTGGGAAAATATTTTTCTTTCTCTGTTCCATGTTCTGCACATCTGTAATGAATTCCAAAACCAGGAGACTTATTGCATCACTTCTCCAATATTTAGATTTGAACTAAGATCTTTGAAACCAGATTTTCCCTCATTAGTCCATTGATACAGGAATTCCAAATATTTTAACTCAGATATTGTTATGCTGAGATCACTCAGCCCCACCCCCAGAAACCAACTAGGAGAACAAGTCCTAAGCGCAAAGAGCCTTTATTCTTACACAAGTTTGCAAACTTGGACTCTCTGTGTGTCCAATGTAGAAGTGATTGGAGATCCCTGAGCTCAGTTGGAGTTGGGTTTTCATAGTAGCAAAGGTAGGAATAAGGGCTTTCTAAGGTTCAGGACCCCTGATTGGCTGACATTTGTCTAGGAGTGTTCTGGTGAAAAGCAATGAGTGTGTGCTGGCAGGTGATCCTATCTACAATGGTTGGAATGAAGGCGAATTTAATTAATCCAGGCCAGTGGGTACAAGAAGACAATTTTAATATAAAAGCACACTCACACACCCGGAGTTCAGCGATCCACCGTAAACCGGAAACAGGAAGGGCTCCAGTCCGCGCGTCCCAATTAATTAGTAAAAACATTCGCCCGAGGCTGTCCCGCCCCAAAAGGCGGGGTCTCTCTACATTGGAATGTTAGGAATTTCCTTTGGATGGTCTGTTCCAGGGTGGTGCCAGTTAATGGACTTTCCTAGAACCTGGTACTGGCTGCTATGGCAGCTGTGTAGCCTGGGCCCTGTGTGTGGCCAGGCTGCCCTGAGCCCCACATGGCCTGGGCCCCATTATGTGTGGCCAGGATACCCTGAGCCCCACAGTATCACAGGGATAAAACTTGAACACAGAGTAGAAGTGAGAAAGAGTTTTTCTGAATGTCAGGGAACTCAGGGTCATACAAGGAGTTTCAGTATGTTGAACATTCATCCATTCTAAAACTTCTGATGTTTCTGGAGGATGAAGTACAAAAGAAAACCCTAGGGCTCTAGAATCCCCCAACTTTGCCTAAACTGAAAATGCCTGAACAACTTGAAGCCTTATGCTTGGGAAAGTACATCACTCAGCTCTGTAGCACAATGATGTGGGCTCTAAATAACTCCTATGGCAGTCTGCCTTAGAAAAGAATTCATTTCACAGAAATATTCAGGGATCCATTTTAAAGAGTTCCTGTGAACAAGTAAGAATTGCACACATGTAATATTAGAAAGAAAGAACAAAATGTATGGAGAAATCAAATTTTAAAGGCACTTCTGAGAAACTCAATTTAAGGCTCTGAAAAATAAATCACCATTGTCCATCGCAATCAGAGATTTTTTGGAGAACTTTGACTCTGAGGGAATTTCAATTTACTTTGGGAACATAATGTAGAAACCAACATTGGTGGCACAGATGTTTACCTAAGCTCACTGCATCAAATGGTACAGCTTTCACTGAGAATTAAATGGCCATGACAGATATTTAGTGGCATCTTTTCTCAGCCAATGAGACCAATAGGATATTCTCTCTACCACTACTACATTCAAGATTATGTCATAAGTGTAATGATCTGTTCTGTCCCTTTAAGAGACAAGCCACACCCACTCCCTCCCCTGTCTGCTGAAGCAAGCAGATCTTCCTTCCTGCTTATAGCCTGACTCCCTTTTCTGTCCTGTCTCTCTCTCTCTTCTCTTCTCTCACTCTCTCTCTTTCCTCTTCTCCCTTTCTCATTTCCCCCTCCATAATCCACTAAATAAATATCCAACCTCATTCTGCATGGCATGCCTATCCATCTGTCGCTTGCCTATCCCATGGTTCCCAGCCCAGGACCAGCTGCCTTTGGAAACCTGCAGCATGGTCTCATGGCATGCCCATCTGTCTGTCTCTCCTCATAGCCTGCTGCAGTCACTCAGGGAACTGTGCCATCCCTGCCAGGAACTGGCTGCTCTCAAGACCTGCTGCTTGCTGTCTGCCGCCACATGGCCTGCTGCCACCACTTAGGGGCCTGAAGCACTTCTGCCACTGCAGCCACTGGAGATCCTGAAGCAATTTTACTTTTACCATTACATTGGTGCCATAAGACTAGAGAGGCTCTTCCACCCTGAGCCCTCTCCTGAGGTTGGGATCTGGAACCAGGTATTTTTCCACAATAATAACATGTTCCATATGCTTGAATGCACAACACTGGCTTCAATTGGTGAGTTTCCCTCATTCTGTTATGGTTGAGCCCTTCACTAACATTTATCTCTGGATTGCTTCCCTTAGCTAAAATCATGACTGAAATGACCCAGGGTCAGTCCTCCCACACTAGCACTGCACACTCTGTGTGGTACATTCATCTGGGGGCCCAGGGTCCCTCAGTTTTTCTTTCCCTTTTTTTCTTTTTCTTTTCTTTTTTTTGCTGCTGTGTTGCTTGTTTTTGTTTTGGTAAAGGCCACTTGGAGGCCTTGTGGTATGTCGCCATTTCACAGGTTTTCATAGTTTCAGCTATGGAGCAAGCCATCCATGCCTGTCCCCTCTAGGATGGATGCCTTTTAGAGGCCCTAAAACCCCAGGCCTTAATGCCCTAATTCTTCAGCTTCTATCCTCACTCTGCCCATGTCCTGCTGGCTCCACGTTCATGGGAGCTTTCTAACTACTGTCAGTACACAGGCAAATGAAAGGAGTTCCCTCAAAATGTCTCTGCCACAGCTACTTCTGCCAACAAGATGGGTTGGATTCAAGAGGTGGCTTTTTGCTCCCCTATGCAGCTTGTAGCATGGCAGCTCAGCCACAGGGCAGAATATGCCTCGAGGTCTCTCTTATTATTAAACTTAAAATCCATGCAGCTCAAAAACTGTGGCTTTTCCATACAACATTGATGTGGGAAGGTCATATGTCAATCTATTGATTTCATTGGTTAATAAAGAAACTGCCTTGGCCCATTTGATAGGCCAGCCCTTAGGTGGGTGGAGTAGACAGAACAGAATGCTGGGAAGAAGGGAAGTGAGCTCAGGCACCATGGTGCTCCTCTCCAGGTCAGACGCGATGGAGCAAGCCGCCAGGTCAGACATGCTGAATCTTTCCCAGAAAGACACCACCTTCTGGTGCTACACAGATTATTAGAAATGGGTAAGCAAGATATGAGAGTTAGCCAGTAAGAGGCTAGAACTAATGGGCCAGGCAGTGTTTAAATGAATACAATTTGTATGTTGTTATTTTGGGTAAAGCTAGCCAGTGGCTAGGAGCCGGGCAGCAGGAAGGGGCCTGCAGCTCCTTCTACAAACGGCTCCCAGACGTGGATAACTGAATCCACAGAAAGCCTGAGAAAGCTTGGGATATAATAGAGTAAAGCATGTCTTCTTGGTAGCAGCAATTTCTCAGGTCTGCTCTGCTTGCTAGAGGCAAGCAAGCGCTCTCATCTAAGAGAGGCTTTTTGATTCAGCTTTAGCTGCAAAACCCCGCAGCTCTTTTAAGAGGTCCTGCCACAAAACACTTACATAGTGTTGATGAAAAGCTGAATGCATGCTTTTTGGTTTTCAGCCATAGCAGAGTTAGCCAGTAAGAGGCTAGAACTAATGGGCCAGGCAGTGTTTAAATGAATACAATTTGTATGTTGTTATTTTGGGTAAAGCTAGCCGGTGGCCAGGAGCCGGGCGGCAGGAAGGAGCCCGCAGTTCCTTCTACACAACATGTGACTGCTGCCATTTTAACTGAGGTCAGGTGATCTTACCACCATCTTAACTGAAACCAGGTGACATCACTACCATCTTAACTGAAAGCCAGGTCAGGTTACCAAGTCCTACCATCTTTACTAAAGTATACCCTGCCTGGTCCCCCAGTTTACTAATGATTTTGTCCCTAAATTCCTCTTGTTGACTCTGTTACAGTGTGTTTTGCACAGTGGCATGCCTTTGGTAGGGCCCACCAAGAGCATCCACTTAACCCAATTCCTGTTCACTCTGTGTATGTGTGTTCATACATGTAACCTAAATGCATCTATGTTTACTGTTAAATGTTATAATTGCCTGTTCATTGTATCTCATTCCAGAATACAAAGCAATAAGTCTCATGTTTTAAATTGTTATGTACTTTTAAGTCTCTTACAACAATATGGTATATTTAATCCAACCCTAATTTAAAATATATTAAGCTGTTCTCTTGCTGCAGGAGCTTCTTCCACTCCTTCAGCCAATAGACTTTAAGATACCAGCCCATTTGGACATGGTCCCTTTTGCTTTAAAAAGCAGCAGTAGCCATGTGCTCACTCTCTTGCTTTCAGCTCCGCTTCCTGCTACTAGATTCCTTTCCTGATTCCGCAGAGTGTTGTTGTCTGGGACAGTGATCTGTAAGTTTTTTCCCTTTAACTAAATAACCATTCTATTAATCATAATTCCAAACTGGTGTGGGATTGTTTGTGACTTACACCTTCATTCTCTACTATTGTCAGTTCTGTCATTAACTTTCTATTGCAAGCAGTTTTTTCTTCTTTCTGTCTTTTTATGAGTGTAAATCTTACCTGTTAAGAGCCAGTACAGTCAAGCTCAGACCCAGCTCTCCAGGCAGATTCTATACTGTAGTTACACTTAATTAACAGTCCTCAACTGTTCAGAGATCTGAGGAATATGGCATTTAATTATTAAAAACTTTTTTAACAAAAAAAGACAGGTTGGCTCCTAGCAGCAGCACTCTATTTCCTCCAAAGAAGACAGAAGATAAATGGGCACAAAACAACATCAATCTGCACTTTGCTTCAACTGCCAAGAACTGACCACTGGGAAAAATTGACTTTCATCTAAACCAAAGATCTCCAGACATGGACAGAATTGCTGGAATCGACAGCCTAGCTGCTCAGGTCAAGGTAGGCTTGTCTTCCTACAAATTTCTTAGCCCACAGAATCTTCTGGAGCCTGGCAGGTCCTGCGCTAAACAGCAGAAGGCAAATATGACCTTCAGCTACCATGGAAGACCCTGAGGAGTAGCTCTAAGTGCCAACCAAGTAAGTTCTCTGTTGTTCTTTAATCAGTAACTCAAATAAAATTTTATCCTTCTCAAAAATCTCTGATGCCGTTTGACAGCTGAGAGATTTTTGTCAGCTTTAAAGGACAGCCTCACCAAACAAATTTCAGTAAATTACAAATACAAGTTATTAAGGTGTGTACCTGCAAAGTATAAAGGTGAGGACAAGTGTATGCTATCAAATTTCTTTCTCACTCTGCCTTCCATAATCTTAAAAATAATTTTCATTGTGCAAAAATATTTGTCACAGTCATTCTGACATAAATATGCTACTGTTTATAAAATGTATATGTCTAAAACTTCTGTTTCCACAAACCCAAAGAATTCTTGTGAGTTCCAGGGAGCTTAATTGAAAGGTTTACCTTAACCAGGTTAGATACACCCCACTCAATTACCTGGTCCTAAAATTTTTTTTTCCTAAACTTAACATTATCTGTTCTGCCAATACCTTAAACAGGTGTAAGAGATGCCAGACGTTTCTATTCCACAAACACTGGACAGGAACAAACAGACCAGCTATGCCAGGATATGACCAGCACCCAGCTTTCTCAGGTCCCTCCCCCGAAAGACAATGCCCATAAATAAGCAGAAAGTAGTCTTAAGAATCTGCTGCCTCAATTCCTATAACCTGTGGTGACTAACCTCCCACCTTTTTATTATAAAAAAAGAAGATGTGAATGACAAAACATGCCACTCCCTCTCCTGTCCACTGAGGCAGGCAGATCTTCCTTCCTGCTTGCAGCCTGACTCTTCCTTTTCCATCTCCCTCTTGAGGAGGCAACTTCCATCTCTCCTCCCCCACCTCTCTCTCTGTGTCTTTCTCTCTGTCTCTATCTCTGCACACTGATTCCCCAGGCCTGTATACCTCCCCCTTTAATAAACTCCCAAGCAGATTTTTTGTGTGTTTTGTGTTTCCTTCTTGCTCGTACTAGGTAATTTCAAGAAGGTCCCATTAAAGACAGAAGACATTGGTCAGGTCATTTTGAAATTTCTAAATTCACAAAATTTCACTGGATGGCTGAATCAACAAGTCTTCGTGGAATTGAAAAACATAAACCTAGACTGAAAGAAAGTTTTCTTTGTTTTCAGATGAGTGTCCACCAACTGCCAACCACTAGGGATGAATGATAATGGACTATGGATTTCTCTATTCATGGAGAAGTCAGACAATAATATCTTTTCCTGCCCCCATATGCTAACTTTTAGAATATAATCTTGCCACTCCTTTTTAAAATGCCAGGGAAGATACAAAAGCAACAGTTTTGAGTACAGATGAAGCTGGAAGGGAGAGAGAGAGAGAGAGAGAGAGAGAGAGAGAGAGAGAGAGAGAGAAAATTTGAGTAGAGATGGCAGAATAAATAAATGAAAAAAAACACTATCCCTGTTATGATCTGCTGGCCTGGTCTGTCACCTGGGTACCCTGTCCCTTTAAGAGACAAGCCTCACCCTCTTCCAACCCCTCCCTGTGCTCCCTTTTCTGTCTCTCTCCCAGAGGCAGCTTCTGCCTCTCTCCCTTAGCCCCATGTCATCCCTTTCCCCCTCCTTTTTTTTGCTCTCTCCCTGTTTCTCTCTCTCTCTCTCTCTCTCTCTCTCTCTCTCTCTCTCTGCCTCACTGCTCTTCTAACTTCTCCCCTTTCTCCTTTCCCTTTCCCCTAATAGGTCTCTGCCTTTCACCTGCTGTGCAGCAGCTCCCTGCCTGTGACACACTGCCCCTCCTGGCCCACAGGCCCCTCACATAACTGCACCATTTTATTTTTACAATAACAATCCCCACACCCATATTTACTTATGTCAAGTTCCTTTACTCCACAGTTAAGCATTGTGAAGCTATTCAGAAGTATAAATGGCCTATTCCCCATCAGATCACTGTAAGAACCAGCATCACAAGCTTAATAGAGGCCTGAGTGTAGTAATAGGAGTGGCGGGGCTGCGTCCCCAGCACCCCACTGCCCGCAAGCTTATGCCCAAAATAACAACACACAAACTGTATTCATTTAAATCACTGCTTGGCCCATTTCTATCTAGCCTCTTCTAGGCTAACTCTCGCACCTTGACTAGCCCATCTCTAATAATCTGCTGTAGCCCACAAGGTGGCTTACCAGGGAGATTCTAGCCTACGTCCATCCTGGGTC
>NC_022026.1:59350810-59352458 GCF_000317375.1 Microtus ochrogaster | reverse complement strand
TTGAATTTTGCATGCAAATGGATGGAAATAGAAAACACTATCCTGAGTGAGGTAAGCCAGACCCAAAAAGAGGAACATGGGATGTACTCACTCATAATTGTTTTCTAGCCATAAATAAAGGACATTGAGCCTATAATTTGTGATCCTAGAGAAGCTAAATAAGAAGGTAAACCCAAAGAAAAACATATAGTTATCCCTCTGGATATTAGAAGTAGACAAGATTTCCAGGCAAAAATTGGGATCTTGGGGGTGGGGTGGGATTGTGGTAAGGGGAGATGGGGAGAGAAAAATGAGAAGGGGAGGATGGGGGAAACCTGGGGGAATGGGATGGTTGGTATAAAGGAAGGGTGGATATGGGAGCAGGGAAGTATATATCTTAATTAAGGGAGCCAATTTTAGAGTTGGCAAGAGGCTTGACCCTAGAGGGGCTTCCAGGTGTCCAGGGACATGTCCGCAGTTAGTTCCTATGGCAGCTGAGTATTGGGAACCTGAAATGGCCCTAACCTATAGCCATACTGATGAATACTTGCATATCACCATAGAACCTTCATCTGGCGATGGATGGAGATAGAGACAGAGACCCAGACTGAGCTCCCAAGGTCCAAATGAGGAGCAGAAGGAAGGAGAACATGAGCAAGGAAGTCAGGACCGTGAGGGGTGCACCCACCCACTGAGACAGTGGGGCTGATCTATTGGGAGCACTCCAAGGCCAGCTGGACTGGGACTGAAAAAGCACGGGATAAAACCAGACTCTCTGAACATGGCAGACAACGAGGACTGATGAGAAGCCAAGGACAATGTCATTGTGTTATGATCCTACTGCATGTACTGGCTTTGTGGGAACCTAACCAGTTTGGATGCTCAGCTTCCTAGACCTGGATGGAGGGGGAGGACCTTGGACTTCCCACAGGGCAGGGAACCCTGACTGCTCTTTGGATTGGAAAGGGAGGGGAAGAGGAGTGGGGAGGAGAGAGGTGGGGGAAGGGGAGGGAAATGGGAGGCCGGGAGGTGGCGGAATTTTTTTTTCAATAATAAATAAATAAATAAATAAAAGCAATATACAGCAAGCTTAAAGCTAACATAAAATTAAATGGAGAGAAACTCAAAGCAATCCCACTAAAATAAGGAACAAGACAAGGCTGTCTACTCTCTCCATGTCTCTTAAACATAATTCTTGAAGACTTAGCTATAGCAATAAGACAACATAAAAAGATGAAGGGAATTCAAATTGGAAAAGAAGAAGTCAAACTTTCCTTATTTGCAGATGATATGATAGTGTACATAAGTGACCCCAAAAACTCTAACAGAGAACTCCTACAGCTGATAAATGCCTTCAGTGATGTGGCAGGATACAAGATCAATTAAAAAAAAGTCAGTAGCCTTCCTATACACAAAAGATAAAGCAGCTGAGAGGGAAATCAGAGAAACATCACCTTTAACAATAGCCAAAAATAACATAAAATATCTTGGGGTAACACTAACCAAGAAAGTGAAAGACTTATTTGACAACAACTTTAAGTCTTTGAAGAAATAAATTGAAGAAGACACCAGAAAATGGAAAGATCTCCCATGTTCTTGGATAGGAAGGATCAATATAGTAAAAATGGCCATCCTACCAAAATCAATCTATAGATTTTTTTTTTTTTTT
>NC_022026.1:59345335-59350681 GCF_000317375.1 Microtus ochrogaster | reverse complement strand
AGTCTGACCTCACTTCCTCTTCCTCCCAGCATTCTGCTCTGTTTACTCCTCCCACCTATGTTCTAAGCTATGAGCCCAAGCAGTTTGTTTATTACTCAACCAATGAAATCAACAGATTGATATATGACACTCCCACATCACCTGAGTCTCAGTAGTTTACCCTGAGGCAATACCTGGTTCCAATAAAGACCACAAACTGAGACTACCCAGGCACTACCCCGGTACAAAATATCCAAAGGAAATTCCTAACATTCTAACCATTGTAGATAGGATCACCTGTCAGCACACACCCTGCTAATGCAAATTTTCTGTATTTTGCCTTTAAATAATGCCCTCTAGAAGGGCGGGATACCTCCTCTTGCTAATACTGCACCAGTTGTTTTGACAAGGTCCCTGCCAGCTTGTATTGTGCACACAATAAGCCTTGCTTTTGCATTTCGGTGAGTTGGTCTCCCTTGTGGTCTTTTTGGGTCCTCACAGACTGGGCATAACAATCACAAATTACAGAAAATGCCAGTCACTTTGATTATTACAGCCCATATGCCATGAATTCACTAAAACTCAGATCTCCTTAAGTGATAGAAAGCACAGCTTTGTGGAATAAGTGCCAGACTGAGTCCTGACTTGAATGTTTTCTTTTAAATGATGTTAGGCAATTTTCTTAACCTTTCTCTGTGTTTCAACTCTCCACCTCTAAGGGGAGTGAGAGAGAGGGAGGGAGGGAGAGAGGGAGAGAAAAGTGAAGAAAGAAATTCTCAAATTCTCTTGCTTGTCTTTCAGAGATGCAGTGGGAATTGGAGAAGAGCAATGTTAGTACACAAAGAAACTTCTGGAAGCCATTCACCTTTATATCACAATATTGGCTGCTGATGACATGAGGAATCACAGAGCTACATGCCAAGAGCTTGGCTATTTCCCCATTGGACCTGATAGTGCCTGAAATATTGGTGGCATTTCATTCGCACTAAAACTTCCTGCTCCAGCAAGTCTTACTTGCAAACTATAGTTGATTGGTATTCTTGAATGTTCCTTGTGTGGGAGGTAGAAACTGACTGCTTATTTTAAAAATAATTTTCTAAGAGGGATTAAAAAATAAATTAAAGCCTTTAACTTGGGAAAGGAAGAGAAGAAAAACATCTCATTCAGTGATAAATGTACCAATGCCTTTACTCGTTTTATAAAGCTTTCTGCAGGAAGCTCTGCTAGACTCTAGAGACAGAGCCCAGTGAAGCAGGGCTCTGACCTTCAGGAGCTTTTATAGCTCAGCTATCAGGCACTTGGGTTCATAAACCTGCTGCCTTTAGTTTTCTCCACATTTTAAAAGAGATTAGGAAACAGAAATTGATAAAAAGGAAAATGGATGTATTTAGACATAGCCAAATGGAGTGGGACAACAGTCTCCAGTGGCAACTTATAAACAGTCACGAGACAAGAGCTAGCACAGATGGAAATATAAGTGTGAGACAAGCTAACTGTCCTTTCCTAGAGGAAAGAGGCCCTGAACACCAGCTGTCTTCATTCTTTATAACAAGGGTTTCTACTTTAGAAAAATGGCATATGAAAGAACTCCCATTTGGAAAGGGAAAAGAATCCAGGTGCAGGAAATTCTCTGCCCATAAGTCCAATCCTTTGATGGGTGTCAAGTGTAAACCTTTCAGATCTTTTCTTTAGAGTTCAGCTCCAGCTCTTACAGCCCAAATTCCTGTTACATACACTAATTTTGCAAGTAGGAAAAAAGCTGAGATAGTCTGATAGCTGAAGGGGGCAATCTGTCTCTAGTATATCTCCTCTCATACAAGGGCTTCAGTGTAGGAACACAGTCACAGTCCTATTGAAGAGGAAGATGTGTGGTCCTTGTATTGTACTGGCGGTCAGATTAAGTGTAGCAAGCAGCCCATCATAAGTAGATCTACATTGGGTGGGAGTATTTGCCACAGGCCATGCCTAACACTAAATGGTAAGACCACAGGAATTAGATTGGGAGGAGGAATAAAATAGAAAAAAAGGGTGCCTTGGGCGTAAACCAACATCTACACACATAGACAGGAAGCACCCTTCCTATGCATAAAAATACTAAATAAACACAAGTAACAAAACAACTAAGGAAAAGCAGGCATTCACAAAACACCCAAATAGGTCTGGGGTATAATTCAGTAGTAGGCTGTTTGACTGGCATGTGTGAAACCCTGGATTCCATTCCCAGCAGCCTCTAAAACACATTAAAACAAATGGTGAAGGTGCTAGTGAAAAAACTAGTTAGGCAACTGCTAGTAAGAACACAAGTACCTCACTCCCTCCATCCACAAGGGCCCTGATATTTGGGCTGCTAGGGAGAAGGATGGATGATGGAATACTTACTATACACAGGTACCCAAACTTCACCATTGTCCCCTTGACTGTCTAAACTCAAACCTTCACATACAGCACCGTGATGGCAGACAAAAGTGACTGTGTCAACTTTACTTCTCCCAGAGTCAACAACTTACAAAGTGCTATGGGATGCCAGGGAGTGGTCACTCTTTAAAGTCATGAATGGAGAACCACATCAAACATGTAAATCTGGTAAACAGTGCACTGCTCAAGAAATGCAATTCTTCCTTTGGATGAGATGCTGTAAGATTAGAGACAGTGCATTGAGTTGAACTAGTTGCCATCTGAGGATGCCCAACACAATAAATATTTATTATGCTCCAAATAATAAGGACTATGATTGTCCAAGAATATTCTAGTTGCTAAGCAACAGTCCTATACACTTAGTGGCCTCTAAGAAGAAGGCAACCATTACAAATGAAAAGGAAAATTCTACTTATTTATGCATTTATTTATTTATTATTCATTTATGTATATATAATAGATTTATATATTTACTTATTCAATTAATTTATTTGAGACAGGGTCTTGCTATATAAAATAGTCTGGCCTTGAACTCATAATCCTCCTGCATATGTTCCCAGGCACTGTGATTACAGGCTTGCACAACCATGCCCAACAAAATTGCAAGGTTTTAGCAGTTTCTGATTATCAAATGAGATTTTGGGTGTTAATATTCTAATGGAAGTCTCTGCTCCCAGTCTGGCAGTTCAGAACAACTCATAGATTAAGGAGCATTAAAGCCCAAAACCTCTCTTCCAGCAACAAACTTAGAAAAGCCAAGTGTCTGCTGCCCCCATGTGGCTACAGTCACACTTTGCTTTTAGCAATCATATGAAAGAGCATTTTGCTTCAAGATCAATAGCAAAAAGTGAAGCGATTAAGCTTTTTAATTAGTTTGGATAAGGGTTTGTCAATCTTGTTGATTTTCTCAAAGAACCATCTCTTTGTTTCATTGATTCTTATTGTATTATTTTCTGTTTTTCTATTTTGTTGGTTTCAGCCCTCAATTTGATTATTTCCAGTCTTCTACTCCTCCTGGGTGAGTCTGTTTCTTTTTTTCTAGAGCTTTCAGCTGTGCTGTTAAGTCGCTAACGTGAGCTTTCTCCATTTTCTTTAAGTGGGCACTTAGTGCTATGAACGTTCCTCTTAATACTGCTTTCATAGTGTCCCATAGGTTTGGATATGTTGTGCCTTCATTTTTGTTGAATTCAAGGAAGACTTTAATTTCTTTCTTTATTTCTTCCTAGACCCAGGGGTGGTTTAATAGTTGACTGTTCAGTTTCCAAGAGTTTGTAGGCTTTTGGGGAGTAGTATTGTTGTTAAATTCTAACATTACTCCATGGTGATCCAATAAAATTCAGGTGGTTACTACAATTTTTTGTATCTGTTGAAGTTTTCTTTGTTACCAAGTATGTGATCAATTTTAGAGAAGGTTCCATGAGGTGCTGAGAAGAAGGTATATTCTTTTTGGTTTTGGTGGAATGTTCTATAGATGTCTGTTAAGTCCATTTGACTCATTACACGTTAGTTCTCTTATTTCTATGTGAAGTTTCTATCTGGTTGACCTGTCCATTGGCAAGAGAGGAGTGCTGAAATCTACTATTAGTGTGTGGGGTTTGATGTGCAATTTAAGTTTTAGTAATGTTTCTTTTACATATGTGGGTGCTCTTGTATTAGGGACATAGATATTCAGTATTAAGACTTCATCCTGATTAATTGTTTCTGTTATGAGTATAAAGTGTCCTTCTCCATCTCTTCTGATTGATTTTAGTTTGAAATTAATTTTGTTAGATATTAGGATAGCCACACCCACTTGTTTCTTAAGTCCATTAGATTGGAAAACTTTTTCCCAACCCTTTACTCTGAGGTAGTATCTGACTTTGAGGTTGAGGTGTGTTTCTTGTAAACAGCAGAAAGCTGGATCCTGTTTTCATGTCCATTCTCTTAGTCTGTGCCTTTTTATAGGTGAAATGAGTCCATAGATATTAAGCAATATTAATAACCAGTGGTTGTTAAATCCAGTTAGTTTTTGGTAGTAGTGTTTCTCTGTTCTCCTCTTTGGTTATGCTGGTGGGGTATTTACAGATGTCTGTGTTATTGTGGGTGTAGTTAGCTTCCTTGGGTTGAGGTTTTCCTTCTAGTACTTTCTATAAGGCTGGGTTTGTGGATACGTATTATTTAAATCTGTTTTTGTCATAGAATATCTTGTGGAGAGAGAACATCCAAATTAAAAAAATCAGAAATGAAAAGGGAGACATAACAACAGACACTAGGGAAATTCAGAGAATCATTAGGTCTTATTGCAGAAACCTGTACTCTACAATATTGGAAAATATAATAGAAATGGACAATTTTTAAGATAGATACCATATACTAAAATTAAAATCTGGACCAGGTGAGCAATTTAAGTAGACCTATAATCTGTGAGGAAATAGAAGCTGCCATCAAAAATCTCTCAACCAAAAAAAGCCCAGGGCCAAATGCTTTTAGTGCAGAATTCTACCAGAACTTTCGAGAAGAGCTAATTCCTATACTCCTCAAAGTACTCCACATAATATAAACAGAAGGGTCATTGCCAAACTCTATTTAGGAGGCTAAAATTACCCTGATACCAAAACTGCACAAAGACTCAACCAAGAAAGAGAATTACAGACCAATCTCACTCAAAAACATGGATGCAAAAATTCTTAATAAAATACTTAAAAATCAAATCCAAGAACACATCAAAAATATCCATCATGACCAAGTAGGCTTCATACCAAAGATTCAGGGCTGGTTCAACAAATGAAAGTCTATCAATGGAATCCATCATATAAATAAACTGAAAGAAAAAACCATATGATCATTTCATTAGATGCTGAGAAAGCATTTGACAAAATTCAACATCCCTTTATGATAAAGGTCTTGGAGAGATTAGGGATACAAGGGTCATACCTAAATATAATAAAAGCTATTTACAGCAAGCCAACAGCT
>NC_022026.1:59333839-59339840 GCF_000317375.1 Microtus ochrogaster | reverse complement strand
CTGTAGACCAGGCTGGTCTCGAACTCACAGAGATCCACCTGCCTCTGCCTCCCAAGTGCTGGGATTAAAGGCGTGCGCCACCACCGCCCGGCTCAATCTATAGATTTAATGCAATCCCCATCAAAATGCCAACAAAATTCTTCACAGACCTTGAAAGAACAATAATCAATTTCATATGGAAAAACAAAAAACAGGATAGCGAAAACCAATCCTATACAATAAAGGAACTTCTGGAGGCATTACCATCCCTGACATCAAGCTCTATTACAGAGCTACAGTATGAAAACAGCTTGGTATTGGCATATAAAAACAGAGACAATGACCAATAGAGTCAAATTGAAGACCTGGATATTAATCCACATATCTATGAACACCTGATTTTTGACAAAGAAGCTAAAATTATACAATGGAAAAAAGAAACCATCTTTAACAAATAGTACTGGCATAACTGGATCTCAACCTGTAGAAGAATGAAAATAGATCCATATCCATTACCATGCACAAAACTCAAGTCCAAATGGATTAAAGACCTCAATTTAAATCTCACCACACTGAACCTGATAGAAGAGAAAGTGGGAATAGCCTTCAGTGCATGGACACAAAAGACCACTTCCTAAATATAACCCCAGTAGCACAGACAATAAATAAATGGGACCTCCTGAAACTGAGAAGCTTCTGTAAAGCAAAGGACATAGTCAATAATACAAAAAGGCAGGCTACTGAATGGAAAAAGATCTTTACCAACCTCACAGCAGACAAAGGACTGATCTCCAAAATATATAAAGAACTTAAGAAATTAGACATTAAAATTCTAAATAACCCAATTAAAAATGTTGTACTGAACTAAACAGAGAATTCTCCACAGAAGAATTTCAAATGACCAAAAGATACTTAAGGACATGTTTAACTTCCTTAGCTATGAGGGAAATGCAAATCAAAACAGCTCTGAGATATCATCTTACACCTGTCAGAATGACTAAGACCAAAAACACCAATGATAGCTCATGCTGGAGAGGATGTGGAGTAAGGGGAACACTCATTCATTGCTGGTGGAATGCAAACTTGTGCAACCACTTTGGAAATCAGTATGGTGGTTTCTCAGAAAACTGGGAATCAACCTACCTCATGATCCAGAAACACCACTCTTGGGAATATACCCAAAAGATACTCAATCATACTACAAAAGCATTGGTTCAAATATGTTTATAGCAGCATTATTTGTAATAGACAGAATCTGGAAACAACCTCAATGCCCCTCAACTGAAGAATGGATAAAGAAAGTGTGGCACATTTACACTTTAGAGTACTACTCAGCGGTAAAAAACAATGACATCTTTGCATGCAAATGGATGGAATTAGCAAACACTATCCTGAGTGAGGTTACCCAGACCCCCCCAAAAAAATGAATATGGTATGTACTCACTCATTAGTCCATTCTAGCAATAAACAAAGGACATTGAGCCTATAGTTCCTGATCCTAGAGAAGATAAGTAATAAGGTGAACCCAAAGAAAAGCATATAAAGACCCACCTGGGAATTGGAAACATAGAAGATCACCTGACAAAATTGAGAGCATGGGGGTGGGGGTAGAAGGAAGAGGAGAAGGGGAGTATTGAGGAGAACTTGAGGGAATGGGATAGTCAAGATGGAGGAAGGACAGATATGAGAGCAAGGAAAGAGATGTCAAGATTGAGAGAACTATTATGGGGTTAGCAAGAAACCTGGCACTAGATAAATTCCCAGGAATCCACAAGGATGACCCCAGCTAAGAACCTAAGTAATAGAGGAGAGGGTGCCTGAAATGGCCTTGCCCTCTAGTCAGACTGATGATTGTCTTAAATATCACCATAAAACCTTCATCTATCAACAGATGGAAACAGAGGCAGAGAACCACATCATAGCACTGGGTTGAGCTCCCAAGGTCCAGGTGAAGAGTGGGAGGAGTGAGGATATGAGCAAGAAGGTCAAGACCATGAGGAGCTCAGCTACTGAGACAGTTTGCCTGAGCTAATGGGAGCTCACCAACTCCAACTGGACTGGGAGTGAATGATCATGGGATCAAACTAGTTCCTCTGGATGTGGTTGACAGTCAGGGCAGATTGAGGGGCCACTGACAGTGGCACTGGTATTTGTCTCTACTGCATGTACTGGCTTTTTGGGATACTATTCTCTTTAGATGTATACCTTGCTCAACTTAGATGTAGTAGGGAGGGCCTTGGACTTGCCACAGAGCAGAGTGCCTTGTCCCCTCTTAGGTTTGGAGCGGTTGGGAATGTGTTTGGAGAGAGTGGGAGGAGGAGAGGGAGTGGGAATTTGGATTGGTATTTTTAGTGTAATAAAATAACAATAAAATATAAATAAATAAAAAAAGAAATTAAGCTTTTTATTGAATATAAGCCTTCTGTAAGAGAATCTCCTTTTCTGTGCTCTTAGTAAAAAGTCATATCTGAAGTATAAAAATAAATTTTCTTCAGGTCAGCCTAGAGGAGCTCAGTGACAGTTTGCTTTATCCTTTTTAATTGAAGGCCCTTATTCTGGCACTTTAAACACTAAGTTTCTGTAATGTCCAACTGTTAAGAGCAATTCCTTTCCAGAAATTTAGGGAGCAAATTCTGGAAGATACCTCAATCAAGATCTTGGTCCCTTACTGTTAAAAAATATTGAAGAAGCTATTGGAGGAATGGCTCAGTAGTTAGGAGTGCTCAGTGATCTTGTCAAAGACCAGAGTTCAGTTCCTACCACCCATGTCAGGTGACTAATACTTAAAATACAGTTAATTTTCTATATGTCTTGGATCTTCCAACCTTACTTGTTCTAGTAATTTTTTGTTGTTGATTCACTAAGATATTTTACATTCGGGATTTTATTGTCTGTAAATTAACAGAGTTTTACTACTGCTTTCCCATGTAGAAACTTTAATTTTCTTTTCTTGTTGCATTGACTAGAACATCAGTTCAATGTTTAAAAAAAATGATAAAAGTAGACTATTCTGCCTTGTTCCCAGTTTTGGATTTTGGTTTGGGGGATTTGTTGTTGTTGTTTTTGTTATTGTTGTTTTCTATTTTGTAATTTGGCAGGTGCTATTTTAATGATATATCCCTCATAAATTTAATTTATGCAGCTGAGGAAATTCCCTTTCTATTCTAGCTTTCTCACAGAGCATTTTAATTTACAAATGGGTTCTTAATTTCATAAAATGTTCTTCAACATCTACTCAGATTATTGTACTTATTTTATCCTGTTAATAAGGTTTATTATATTTGTTATCACATGATAAAACAACTCACATTCTTGAGATAAATTCCACTTGATCATACACAATGTCCAACTTTTTGATATAATACATGATTAGATTTGCTAGCATTATGTTGAGGTTTCAACATTTATATTCTTCTTATGTGTATTTGCCTGACTTTGACATCAGGATAATTAATACTCATTTTTTCTGTTTTCTGAGAGTTCTTAAGAATAAATTGTAAAATACTAAGTTTTAACTCGGCAATGGTGGCACACACCTTTAATCCCAGCATTTGGGAGGCAAAGGCAGGCAGATCTCTGAATTCAAGTTCAATCTGATCTACAGAGGGTGTTACAGGTAGCCAAGACAAGACGGAAAAATGCTGATCCCTGTGGAGATATTTTGTTTGTGCTCCAACAAATAAAGCTTACCTGATGAAAAGAGAGCAGAGCTAGCCATTAGTTAACCATAGAGACCAGGTGATTATGGCTCACACCTTTGATCCCAACACAAGGGAGGTGGAGACAGGAAGCGATATGGGTGGGGTGAAGAGAGGAAAATGAGCCTGTAGGAGACAGGCGATTGGCCCTTTTCAGTCTGAGGATTTTGTAGAGGTAAGAACTCATGGCTGGCTGCTTCTCTGATCTCTCTTCTTTCACCCCCTAATATCTGACTCCGGATCTTTATTACTCCAGTCAATTAGATTTGCACTACAGTCCTCAAAAAGAAAAAAAATACTCCTCACACTTCCTTCCTCACTTAACCTACCCTTTCTGTCTCTCATTACAAAAGAACAGGCTTCTAAGAGATGATAAACAAAATAAAATATAATAAGATGAAACAAAAACTTTCATATCAGTTTGGACACAGGAACTCATCAGGAAGAAAAGAGTTCCAAGAGCAGACTTAAGAGTAAGAAGCCCACTCGTTCCCAAACTCAGCTGTCTGATAAAATTACTGAACTAAAAACTATAATATATTTGCAGAGGACCTGGTGCAGACTCATGTAGGCCCTAGCTTGCTGCTTCAACCTCCATGAGCTCATATGCACCTGGTTTAGTTAATTCAGGAGGCCTTGGACTTGGGTGCCCTCCACTCACTCTGGCTCTCACACTTTTCTATCTCCTCTTTCCTGGGATTCCTTGAGCTCTGGGGGTAGGAATTTGATGGAGACCGTCTGATTAGACTTTTTCTGTGTATATTGTCTGCATGTGGGTCTCTGCATATATTCCCATCTGCTACTGGAGGAAGCCTCTTTGATGATGACTAGATAAGGCACTAATCTATGAATATAGCAGGCTATCATTGGGAATTAGATTCTGATGCCTTTTTGAGAGCAAAAGTATTTTGATTTACTCTATATCTCTGGGCTAGCTAACCTCAGGCTCTTGGGTACCTAAGCAGTGCTGGGTGTGAGTTCCTTTTCATGGAGTAGGCCTTAAATCAAATCAGACATTTGTTGGCTACTCCCACAAGTTCTGTGCCACATTGCTCTAGAATATTTTGGATGCAGGACCAATTGTAGGTCAAAGATTTTGTGCCTGTGTTGGTGTCTACATTTCTCTTTTGGTATCCTTAAGAGTAACTTCCCACACCAATGAGACGAGAACATAGGGGTGAAGGCTCCAAGTAGGCACCAACTTGACTTCTCCATCTTCAATGAGTTGTATGGATGTTGTCCTTGGCTATAGGGCCTATCAGTCTCTGTGGAGGACATGTCTCCCCAGGAAAATTAAAAATCTAGTGCCTATAGTAAAAAAAAAATACTGCTCTAGATGATAGAATAAACATGGAGGATGAATCAAAAATTCCAATAGAAAATAGGGAACATATATTTTGGAAGACTTCTATAAATGATCAAATACTAAAGCTTAGAGTACAAATAAATAACATTGTACTTGAAGAGTATGGGTGTGACTGTTATTACTTCAGAATCTTGGAATCTGAGTTGGTTTCTTCAGGAGGCAGATGTTCAATTCCTAGGAATCAGAACCCTATCTCAAATAAAACAAACCATTAGATGGATTGAATTCATAGGGCTAGAAGGACAGAGAAGAAGACTGAGTTCATACGTGACTAATATGGCAATGAATCTAAGGGGTTGTGAACTGCTGCAGCAATGGAAAACCCAGACTAACATTTCTGCAATCTCAGAAACAGAACATAAACAAACTCATATTTCTGGGAAGGGTATTGCAAGAAACTATATAAAAAAAAAGTCATCAGCCATTCATGCTGTACAAAAACACAAAACAACTAACAAACCTTCAGAGGTACCAATGGCTGTACCTTCAAAAGGGTTAAATAAGGAACCAATATGTGTTAAACAATGGTTTTTAACAGAAGAAAAACTGAAGGCTTTAGAACAGCTGGTACAGGAGCAAATAGATGCTCACCACATTGAAGAATCAACCAGTCCTTGGAATTCTCCTGTATTTGTTGTTAAAAATAAATCTGGAAAATGGAGAATGGTGAGAGATCTAAGAGCTGTCAACAAAGTAATTCAACCAATGTGCCCTCTACAATCTGGAATTCCTTTGAATTCCACATTGCCTAAAGGATGGCTTCTTATAGTTATTGATTTAAAAGATTGCTTCTTCACTATACCATTACAAGAAAAAGCAGCTGAGGATAGGGAACCTGAAATGATCCTATCCTATAGCCTTACTGATGAATATTTTGCATATCACCATAGAACCTTCATCTGGCGAGGGACCCACACTGGAACACTGGACTGAGCTCCCAAAGTCCCAATGAGGAACA
>NC_022026.1:59333096-59333738 GCF_000317375.1 Microtus ochrogaster | reverse complement strand
AGATCCCGATTTTAAACCTCAATCATATGAACACCTGATTTTTGATAAAGGAGCTAAAAGTATACAATCGAAGAAAGAAAGCATCTTCAACAAATGGTGCTGGCATAACTGAATGTCAACCTGTAGAAGAATGAAAATAGATCCATATCTATCACTATGCACAAAACTCAAGTCCAAATGAATCAAAGATCTCAATATCCATCTGAGCACACTGAACCTGGTAGAAGAGAAAGTGGGAAGTACTCTACAACATATGGGCACAGGAGATCACTTCCTATGTATAACCCCAGCAGCACAGACATTAAAAGCAACATTGATAAATGGAACATCCTGAAACTGAGAAGCTTCTGTAAGGCAA
Source organism: Microtus ochrogaster (assembly GCF_000317375.1). Classification (NCBI taxonomy): domain Eukaryota; kingdom Metazoa; phylum Chordata; class Mammalia; order Rodentia; family Cricetidae; genus Microtus; species Microtus ochrogaster. The sequence goes on along the minus strand of NC_022026.1, from coordinate 59,333,380 downwards.
AGGACACTGTCATTAAGACAAAAAGGCAACCTACTGACGGGAGAAGATCTTCACCAACCCCACAACAGACAAAGGTCTGATCTCCAAAATATATAAAGAACTCAAGAAACTAGGCTTTAAAATGTTAATTAACCCAATTAAAAAATGGGGCACTGAACTGAACAGAAAATTCTCAACAGAAGAATTTCTTTTTTTTTTTTTTTTGGTAAAAATAGCTTTATTCTTCGGAACATAAACCATCACTCTTGGGGAAAGGAAGGTGGCAGGGTGGTCTGAGGCTCACT
>NC_022026.1:59324461-59326136 GCF_000317375.1 Microtus ochrogaster | reverse complement strand
GGAGGGTGGGAGGAGTGGGAGGCTGGGAGGAGGCGGAAATTTTTTTTTCTCAATAAAAAAAAATAATAAAATAAAAAAGAATAGATAGTTATAATTAAGTTATAATTACAGTTTTCCTTAGTTGTGATAAAAGATAAAGTAGATATAAATATTGTAACTGTAATTCTTGCTTGATACCTGTTTTGTTATATGTAATTTTACTATGTTAAAGTTAAAACAGCAAAGGGGAAATGGTGTGGAAAGTCCTTCTGTATATGTGTTGCTTTTATTGCTTAATGAATACAGAAGCTTCTGTGGCCTGTGACAGGGCAGAATGGAGCTACATGGGAAAAGTAAGCTGAATGGTGGGAGAAAGTAGGCTGAGTCAGGGAGAAGCCATGCAGCTGCTGCAGGACAAAGATACCTCTGCAGAAGCCCACTAAAACTTTACTGATAGGCCACGAACTTGTGGTGATGCACAGATTAGGGGAGATGGGTTAGTTTAGTATATAAGAGCTAGCTAGAAATACACTTAAGCTATTCGTCAAACAGTATTGCAAATAATATAGTTTCTGTGTGATTATTTTAGATCTGAGTGACTGGGAACAAATGAGCAACATCCACCTAGAAGATCTTCTTCTCAGGGACAAGACACCATCACGTAGCTTTGTGGAAAATTACATACTGAACTCCCAGCTGTGTTCATCATTAGAAATTGGCTTTAACTACATGGAACTGCCTCATTAAGGTTATCTGTCTTCCCTATTTCTATGGAACAAGTAACAGTCCATGAGTCATTTAGTATCTGATACAGGCAGAAATATACAATTCAATCCATTCTCATACTTTTGAGGCAATTGTGAAGAACCATACAGGAGTGTCTGAAAGCTCTATTGTAACCGTATTATGGGTCAAATTCTCCTTCAGTTTAATAATCACCTTCTTACAGGTATTTGTCTATAGATCTTTCTCTCTGAATGCATGTATTTCTCAATAGAGGTATTTGACTCTCTAGTACATTATCTATTAACCTGGAACTCATTTAAAGACATCACAACTAAGAGTTTTCTCTATTTTTCTCCTACTTTTTTTCCTTTTTTGTTGTAATGTTGAAGTATCACTATGAATCTATAGACTTGTGCTTACCTAATGCATTACAATGAATTGCCACCATTATTTTGGTGTCCAAATGTCTTGAATTTTGTCAATAAAATTCATTATCATATTTTAGATGGGTCCCAATAGCCTTTAAATGTTTCTTTAATTTTCTTTCTTTTTTTCATCAGACAGCTTTGGTTTGTTATGATTCTTTTTTGTACAATGCTCCATATTTAGTATCACCCAATTATTTCCTCCCAATACATCCAATCTTTCTCGTCATCCCCTTTATTTTCTGTAGACTTTAAATTGAGTTTACAGGCTTAATCAATCTTAGTCATTCTTTTTTAACCACAATAAGAGTTAATAATCATCATAACCTAGCTAAAAGCAAAGATTTTCCTAAATATCTTTGATTATCCATTAGTGAAATTTATGATTACATATAAAGGTCTGGCCAGTAGAGATAAAGTTTTAACTTCATTTTCTTTTTTTTTAATGATTTTTTTTATTGAGAAAAGGAAAAAAAACAAGTTTCCACCTCCTCCCAGCCTCCCATTTCCCTCCCCCTCCTCCCACCCTTCCCCCCTCCTCCCAC
>NC_022026.1:59310673-59321013 GCF_000317375.1 Microtus ochrogaster | reverse complement strand
TAGGTCTCCTGGTGCTGAGAGATCAGGCCTCTGTGCTGGATGGGCAGGTCGCAAACAAGGCGCCAACCCCCAAAGCTAGGTCTCCTGGCGCCGAAGATCAGGCCTCTGTGCTGGATGGGCAGGTCGCAAACAAGGCGCCTACCCTGCGTGTTGCAGGCAGGCTATAGAAACAAAGGAACTCCCTCCCGCTTGGGTGCCCAGAGGATTCGGACCCAGTGCCCAGACAGGCTGGGCTGGATGATGTTATGTGCCGAAAGAGGGATGTGGGCTTAACTTCATTTTCTATATGTCTTTTTTGCTGATTTATAGACATTTTGTACTGGCCACATAAGAATTAAAATTAAGTTATTTTGAACCTCAGTATATCTAAATTAATACATTTTAGCTACAAACAGCAAGCTGCTTATGATAGCCTAAGAAAACAAAATGTTTGATGCATTTATCTAATTATTCTTTATCAATAAAAACTCAGGAGTCAGATATCAGGGCAAGAACCTAAATGTTCTCTAATCAGTGGAGAAGCAACCAGTGATCTGTCTCTTTTGTTCCTCCATTCAAAAGGGCTAAGACACTCTCTGTGCCCCCACCCTACTATTTTCTGTGTTTATTTGTCCTCAGTCCTCCAAAACCTCAGTCTTGAGAGTGTCAGAACGCAATCAAAAGATCATACAACAAATGTTCATTTAGCTCACCTAATAAGAAGTTGGGTTATAGCCAATCTGGGACTAATAACAATGGTTTAATAATCAAATTGGGGACCCAGATTGCTATTATTTAACCATTTTTGGTTTACCCTTATGTTTCTTGCCTTGTTAAAAGATGACCGGATTGCTAATACATTATCTACTTTCTGATTAAATAAAGAAGTAATGGTAAAAAAATTATTCTCCTTTTGAGGTTTTTGTCCTTTTATTTGAAAAAAATAATTCTAAATAATCCCATTTTTTTATTATTGGACAGAACTATCACAGATCCAAGTCTTTTTAAAAATAATTTATTTGTATTTTATGTACATTGGTGTTTTGCCTGCATGTATGAGCTCCCCTGTAACAGGAGTTACAGACAGTTGTAAGGTAGGAACTGAATTGGATCTGGATTCTCAGTGCTCTTAACTGCAGAGTTATCTCTCCAGCCCCACAGATCCAACTCTTGATTGAAAAAAATAAGTTAGAAAATTGAGTTTAATTTCTTTTTTTAACTTCCAGTAACTGCTAAAAAGGAAATCAGGTTTAATAACAATGATTATGTTATTAATCGTTGTTATTAATGTAGATAATGTATTAGCAATCCGGTCATCTTTTAACAAGGCAAGAAACATAAGGGTAAACCAAAAATGGTTAAATAATAGCAATCTGGGTCCCCAATTTGATCATTAAACCATTGTTATTAGAGAAGTTTTAGTAGGTAAAATATTTGCTGTGTACATATCTGAATCAAATCACTAGGACACATGTAAAACCAGAAATGATCATTTACACCCATCATACCATTGTTCCTAGTTTGAGATGGGAGGCAGAGACAAAAGAATTCCTGGAAGCTTGAAGGCAAGATAGTCTGGAGTACACAGTAGCAAAGAGACCTTGCTTTTAACAAGGTAGAAAGTGAAAAACAACATCCAAGATTATCTTCTGATTTCCATATGTCCATGCATATGCACATATGCGCATGCACACACACAAGGAGACTATTTCTACAGATTGCAATACTTGAAAGATTAGAAAACAGTATGAAGAACTTTTACTGAAAATGTGAAATTGTGAGAAAAACAAATCAAACACTGAGTGAAAAAAGTGACACATGAGAATATCTAAATTGCTCTATTTCAATTATATTAGTTTCAACCATAATCTTAAACTTTTCTGTAAAGAAAATTCAAGGTTCATATGAACCACTCAATCAATTTAATTAAGTTAAAGAAGAGCTAAAACCATCATTATACACTCTCCCAATGCAAAAATCTTTCAGTAATAGGTTGAACTTTAGATATCACTGGGCAAAATTCAAGAAGAGTGGTCTTTTTTTTTTTTTTTTTTTGGTATAATGAAAGTAAGACCGCAAGTCTGAATTCACTATAATCTAAAGAAATAAGATCCATAGACTTTTTTTGGTTTTTCTAGACAATAGACTCATTTTTTAAAGAAAGAAAAAGAAAGAGGAGGAGAGAAAAGAAGGTGAGGTGAGAGGAAATGAATTATCACAAAAGGAAAGAAAGACCCTTTTCCATCTCATATAATTATGAGGTCAGTATTTCATTGATACAAAACTCAACAAGGGCATTGCAAGAAAGAAAAATTAATGTACTTAGTTTCATGGTATTCTAACTGAAACTTTAGTAGGCCAGGTAAATGAATATATTAAAAACATACATCTCCACTCAACAGGGTTTATTCCGGGAATGTATGCTCAATTTAGCATTTGCAAATTAGTGAGTTAAATGTTACAGTAAGGAGCTGGATACATGGTTCAGTGGTTTATGGCTTGTACTGATGGAGATCTGAGTGTGGTTGCCAGCACCCACATCAGGTAGTCCACAACTGTCTGTAACTCCAGCTCTAGAATGATTCAGACTTCTGCAGGAACACACATACATATGTACATAATCATACATAAACACACATGCATACATACAATTTACATTTTTAATGAAATAAAATGTTACACTGGTAAGTGAAGAGAAATGATATAACTGAAATGGCATGGGAAGGGCATTTGGTACACCTATAGAAAAATGGATTAAATGAATTTTAATTCATTTCTGTTAAAGCCTCTTTCTGAACCAAAAAGGGACATATTCTTCAGCCAATTAGATTGATTAGCTCATTAATAGGAAACTTCTACCAACTGTGACAAGCTTTCTCTTCCTCTCTTCTCCCTTCCTTCCTTTATTCGTGTCTTCTTTTTTCTTTTCTTATTGTATAGTCATGGTTAGCCTATATCTCACAGAGATTCACCAGCTCAGTACTGAGATTAAAGGCTTGCACCACCATACTTGGCAGGCCAACTACATATAAACTAACTCTACAGCATAAAGAAACTATAAAAAGTATATAAAATGCCCAAATAGTACATCTGTTCACAGGCACCGTACAGCCGACATCAGAGAAGTCTAGATGATTTGGTAGTGAGCTGCCTCTTTTCTCCCCACAAGACATTTGTCAGATCCTATTCTGTATGGAATCAAGAGAAAGAATAGAAACAGCCATTCAGAGATTAGAGAAACCTCATAAGGTAGGGTGTAAAAATTACACTTACTGTTTGATACTATTATAACCAGGACTTGAAGGTCATGATGCAGAAAAAAATAACTGACTATATTGAAGTGATGTCCAAACCATGGACAAGCTGCACAAGACAAGATGACACGAAGTCAAGCAGAGAGAGTTCAAATATACATGTGTGTCTTTAAAATTTCATCATCATAAAGACTTTTCAGTGCTGCAAATAGAAATTAGGCTATTATATGTGCTAGGCAAAGACTCTACCACTGAGTTATACCTGCAGCCCAAAACACAAAATCTTGAGTCTGTCATGCTCTCAGGTAAAAAAAAAATGGGAATGACTTTGTCCTATGAGCAAGAGAACTCAGAGTTATAAATAAGCCTCCACAACCAGAAAAGAGAGTTTCAAAGTATGTTAATCCTTGATAAAGTGAGGGTTATCTGCTTCTGCTGTGTCTGTCTGCAGAAGAAAAGTAAAGTGTTTCTGGAAGGTGATAACCTCATTCAAAGTTCCTACATTTTAAAAACCTTTTTATAATTTCAAAATGATTTGATTTTATTAAAATGATCAAATGGTGCTACATGAGCATGAAGACCTGTGTTCAGCTCCCACGCCCATGTAAAAAGCAAGGCATGCCAACACACACCTGAAACCCAAGTGCTGGGGAAATAGAGACAGGAAAATTCCCTGTAACTTGTTGGCCACCCAGTCTAACTAACCAGAAAGCTCTATGTTTGGTAAACCCTCTCTCAAGAAAAAGAAATGATGGAGAGTGATCAAAAATGACATCCAATGTCAACCTCTAGACTACACACACAATGCACAAATTCACAGGCACCTTCATACACATGTGCACACATCTACAAACACAAGTCTTTCTCACACCAAAAAAGAAAATTATAATAATGAAATGGAAATTCTAGAAATAAAACAAAATAAGCACTGTATATATACATATATGAAGTTGGGTGTAGTATTATCAATGTTTAGTAGATTGGAAAACAATTAATCAAAAAATATATTTGAAGGAGTTGAAGAGATGGTTCAGTGATTAAGAGCACTGGCTGCTCTTTCAGAAGGCCCAGGTTCAGTTCCCAGTTACCTTCATGGCAGTTTACAACTGTCTGTAAATCTAATTCCAGGTTATTTGACATCCTGGCACAGATATACAGGCAGGCAAAACAAAAATGCACATAAAATAAAAAATAAATAAATTGCAAAAATTGAAATGTATCATAAAGAAGAAGGGAAAAAGAAAGGTGGAAGAGAAGAAAGGAGAGAAAGAGGAGGAAGAGGGAAGAGGAAAAATTAAAAATGGAGTGTATGAGACATGAACTGTGGCAAAAATGTTTATTTTGAAGGTAGAACAACTTGAAGATATGCTAAAAACAAGAAAAGAAAAGAAAAGAAAAGAAAAGAAAAGAAAAGAAAAGAAAAGAAATCATTAACTCAAGAAGTTCTACTCAGTCAAGCACAATGAATATAAAGGCATTTATAAAGAGGCATATTATTGTTAAATTGCTGGAGACAAAAAAGACACAATTGTGGTAGGAGGGAGGGACATTACCTTCAAAGAAAGAACAATGACAACTAACTTTCCAAGTGACACAATAAAAACTAGAACATGGTGAAATTGTATATTTAAAGTTCTGAGACAAAATAAAATGTCAATTAACCTAGATTTCTATTCCTAGGAAAAATAACCTTTACAATAAAGATGAAATTAAAAACTAGAGCAATTGGACTGCTGAGATGCTTAATCAAGTGCCTGTCATACAACCACAAGGACCTGAGTTTTGATTCCTTGAACCTACATAAAAAGTCAGGGGTGAAGGTACTAGAGAGATGGCTTAGTGGTTAAGAATACATGGTGCTGTTGCCGAGGATCCAAGCAAGTTTGATCTCAAGCATCCACACTGGGTGGCTCACAACCACCTGTAACTCTAGTCCAAGAGGACAATGATGTCCTTGACATCTTCTGGCAGCTACACTCACTTACACATATCTATATACCCACAAGTAATTTAAAATAAAAATTACAAAAAAGCTCAGCATTGTACTTCCTATAAGTACAACCTTGAAAAGGGGTCTCATTGACCAGCTCCAGCCAGCCTAATCCAATTGATGAACTTCAGATTCAGCAGTACACCCTGTGTGACTCAGGCCTAAACACACACACACACACACACACACACACACACCTACACAAGTGCACTTGTATCTACAGAACTCTGTGTCTCTGTGACTCTCTCTCTATGTCTCTCTCTCTCTCTCACACACACACACACTCACAATTTAAAAGAAAAAGTAATACAATTAACCACCAACAGTAAAATAGACTTCAAGTTAGGAAAGAATTATCCCTTAAAGGACACATGTTTGGTGGTTAGGGAGGGGACGTGGATCTGATAGGAGTTAAAAGAGTGGGAAGTGAAAACACATTTTATGAAATTCACAAAGAATTAATGTGCTTTTAAAATATATACAGAAAGCAGAGAAAGTGGGCAGGAACTAAAAGCAGTTATAACCTTCAAAGGCCTACCCTAGAAATACCACTTCCTAAAGGCTCCACAGCCTTCAAAGAAGAGGCCCAGCTAGGCTAAAGAGAGGAGCTAATGGGAGGAAGTTAGATTTGAACAGTTGAACACTGAATAGTCTGCAGTGCTCTAGAACTCACTTCAGAGAAGGATTCTTAGGTTCTTTCTCACCTTAGCCAGTTACCCAACCCAAGAAATTTGGGTCTTTAAATTTTGACTTCTTTTTTTTTACATTTACTTATTTTTGTGAATATGCATGTGTATGTCATTGTAAGTGTGTGGACAGATTGTAAAAGTTGGCTCTCTCCTTTCACATGGGCTCCAGGGATTGAACTCATAATCAGAAGGCTTGGTAGCAAGCACCTTTATCCACTGTGTAGAAGGAGCTGTGGGCAGGCCTGCTTTTTGTCCTGCCCAGCTCCCCGCACGACTAGCTTTACACCCCAAATAACAACACACAAATTGTATTCTTTTAAACACTGCCTGGTCCATTAGTTCTATCCTCTTACTTACTAATTCTCACATCTTGAATAACCCATTTCTAATAATCTGTGTAGCACCACGATGATGGAGGAAGGTTATTGGTTAATTAAATAAAGAAGCTGCTTGCCCTGATAGGTTAAAACATAGGTGGGAGGAGTAAACAGAGAAGAATGCTGGGAGGAAGAGGAAGTGAGGTCAGACTCGACATCTCTCCTCTCGGGGGCAGACGCCTCAGAGAGACACGATGCTCCACTCTTGTGGGCAGAGGTGAGAGCTCTGCTCTCTGAGGCACACGCGATGAAGCTCCGACCCAGGATGGACGTAGGCTAGAATCTCCCTGGTAAGCCACCTTGTGGGCTACAGCAGATTATTAGAGATGGGCTAGTCAAGGTGCGAGAGTTAGCCTAAAAGAGGCTAGATAGAAATGGGCCAAGCAGTTCTTAAAAGAATACAGTGTCCGTGTAATTATTTCAGGGCATAAGCTAGACAGGCAGCCGGGGTGCTGGGGACACAGCCCTGCCACTCATATTACTACACCACGAGGTGATGGCTTACCTAGAAAGATTCAGCATATCTGACCTGGTGGCTGGCTCCATTGCTTCTGCCCTCACTTCCCTTCTTCCCAGCATTCTATTCTGTCTACTCCACCCACCTATGTTCTGACCTATCAGGCCAAGCAGTTTCTTTATTAATTAACCAATGAAAGCAACAGATAGACAAATGACCTTACCACATCACCACTGAGTCATTTTACCAGTTGAAAATATGAGTATTTTTAAGAGTTTTATTTTTACTATTTTTAGGGTGTGTGTGTGTGTGTGTGTGTGTGTGTGTGTGTGCAGCTATCCATGGAGGTCAGAGGTGGAAACCAAATATGGGTACTCTCCAAGAGAGCAACAAGTGTTCCCCCCATCAAAAGTGAGGCAGCTTATTTTAGACCCTTGAAAAATATGGCTTCATCCCAGAATGGTGAGAATGCTGATTGAGCACAGAACACAATATTCATAACCTTGAACTCAGTTCTCCCAGCACCCCCACCAATTGGCTAAGTAATCAGGAGGGTTCAATCATATATGCCATCTGGGTTTTACCCTTCCTTCTGATACTTACATTTACCTATTTCTTTAAAAAGACTATATGTGGATTCATCTTCACATTTTGCATCCTGTTTATTTTGAAGCTTATCAAGTATATGCCCTTGTATCCACAGGCAAGCCTGGTTGTTAGTCATTTTTACTCTAAACTTCTAGCTTGCTACCAGAGTTTAACTGAAGAGTAGCTTTGGTAGGAGTAAATAGAAGGGGGCTTGTAATTTTGTTCTTCTGTAGCTTAAACAGCACTTTCAAAAAAGAAGTATTAAATTAAAAAAGAAAAAGATGTGGGAACATGGCTCAGAGGTAGAGTATTTACTTATTCATGTGCTAGATTCTAACTCAACTCCACCCCCAGTAGTGCCTCCCCACTCTCAGAGTAAAATAAACAAGATTTCCATCTAGGATCCCAAAATAAGTAGAATTATTTGGGACAATAAGAAAGGCAATTTGGGTAGGGAGAAGGTTTGGTTTAGAACTTTCTGGGCAGCTTTTCAACTACCTACTATTTACTTGCAGCAACATCTTAACCATCAGTTAAGATGGCTCTTAACTGCTGAGCCATCTCTCCAAGCCCAAAAAATGTGCTGTAGTTAACCTGTGTTCATTCTGTGAATGGAACCCTCAGGAGGATAAATACATTCTTTTTTTAATTTTTATTTATTTATTTATTTTTATTATTTAATTAAAAATTTCCACCTCCTCTCCTCCTCCCATTTCCCTCCCGCTCCCCCCATCCACCTTCCCCTCCTTCTCCAGTCCAAAGAGCAGTAGGGGTTCCCTGCCCTATGGGAAGTCCAAGGTCCTCCCCCCTCCATCCAGGACTAGGAAGGTGAGCATCCAAACAGACTAGGCTCCCACAAAGTCACTACATGCAGTAGGATCAAAACCCAGTGCCATTGTCCTTGGCTTCTCTGTCAACACTTCTTGTCAGCCACGTTAAGGGAGTCTGGTTTGATCACATGCTCCATCATCCACTTGGCCTTGGTGAGGTCCCATTAGATCAGCCCAACTGTCTCAGTGGGTGGGCCCACCTACCCCTCACAGTCCTAACTTCCTTGCTCATGTTCTCCCTCCTTCTGCTCCTCATTTGGACCTTGGGAGCTCAGTCCAGTGTTCCATTGTGGGTCTCTGTCTCTAGCTTCATCCATTGCCAGGTGAAGTTTCTATGGTGATATGCAAGATATTCATCAGTATGGCTATAGGATAGGGCCATTTCAGGCTCCCTCTCCTCAGCTGCCCAAGGATCTTGCTGGGAACATCTCCATGAACACCTGGGAACACCTCCAGAGTCAAGTCTCTCGCCAACCCTAAAATGGCTCCCTTAATTAAGATATATACTTACCTACTCCCATATCCACCCTGCCTCCATCCCAACCGTCCCATTCCCCAAAGCTCTCCCCATCCTTCCCTTCTCACTTTTTTCTCCCTATTTCTCCTTACCCCCACCCCATCCCCACCCTCAAGTTTCCAATTTTTGCCTGGCAATCTTGTTTCCTTCCAAAATCAGGAAGATATTTTTCTTTGGGATCACTTTCTTATTTAGCTTCTCTAGGATCTCATATTATACGCTCAGTGTCCTTTATTTATGGCTGGAATCCACTTATGAGTGAGAACATACCATATTCATCTTTTTGGGTCTGGGTTACCTCACTCAGTATAGTGTTTTCTATTTCCATCCATTTGCATGCAAAATTCAAGGTGTCATTGTTTTTTACTGCTGAGTAGTACTCTAATATGTATATATTCCACACTTTCTTTATCCATTCTTCCATTGAGGGGCATCTAGGTTGTTTCCAGGTTCTGGCTATTACAAATAATGCTGCTATGAACATAGGTGCACAAATGCTTTTGTAGTATGATAGAGCAAATCTTGGGTATATTCCCAAGAATGGTATTGCTGGATCCTGGGGTAGGTTGATCCCGAATTTCCTGAGAAACCGCCACATTGCTTTCCAAAGTAGTTACACAAGTTTGCATTCCCACCAGAAATGGATGAGTGTTCTTTTTACACATCCTCTCCAGCAAAGGCTATCATTGATGTTTTTTAATTTAGCCATCCTGACAGGTATAAAATGGTATCTCAAAGTTGTTTTTGATTTGCATTTCCCTGATCGCTAAGGAGGTTAAGCATGACCTTAAGTGTCTTTTGGCCATTTGAACTTCTTCGGTTGAGAATTCTCTGTTTAGATCAGTGCCCCATTTTATAATTGGGTTAATTAGCATTTTAAAGTCTAGTTTCTTGAGGTCTTTATATATTTTGGAAATCAGACCTTTGCCTGTTGTGGGTTGGTGAAGATCTTCTCCCAGTCAGTAGGTTGCCTTTTTGTCTTAATGACAGTGTCCTTTGCTTTACAGAAGCTTCTCAGTTTCAGTAGGTCCCATTTATTCAATGTTGCCCTTATTGTCTGTGCTACTGGGGTTATACTTAGGAAGTGATCTCCTGTGCCCATGTGTTGTAGAGTACTTCCCACTTTCTCTTCTATCAGGTTCAGTGTGTTCAGATTGATATTGAGGTCTTTAATCCATTTGGACTTGAGTTTTATGCATGGTAATAGATATGGATCTATTTTCATTCTTCTACAGGTTGAGATCCAGTTATGCCAGCACCATTTGTTGAAGAAGCTTTCTTTCTTCCATTGTATACTTTTAGTTCCTTTATCGAAAATCGGGTGTTCATAGGTTTGTGGGTTAAAATCCGGGTCTTCTACTTGATTCCATTGATCAACATCTCTGTTTTTGTGCCAATACCAAGCTGTTTTCATTACTGTAGCTCTGTAATAGAGTCTGAAGTCAGGGATGGTAATGCCACCGAAAGTACCTTTATTGTACAGGATTGTTTTGGCTAACCTAGGTTTTTTGTTTTTCCATATAAAATTGATTATTGGTCTCTCAGGGTCTGTGAAGAATTTTGTTGGGATTTTGATGGGAATTGCATTGAATCTATAGATTGCTTTTGGTAGAATTGCCATTTTTACTATGTTGATCCTCCCAATCCAAGAGCAAGGGA
>NC_022026.1:59298333-59310132 GCF_000317375.1 Microtus ochrogaster | reverse complement strand
GCATCTAATGAAATGATCATATGGTTTTTTCTTCAGTTTATTTATATGATGGATTACATTGATAGATTTCCGTATGTTGAAACAGCCCTGACTCTCTGGGATGAAGCCTACTTGCTCATAATGTACAATTTTTTGGATGTGTTTTTGGATTCGGTTTGCCAGTATTTCATTGAGAATTTTTGCATCGATGTTTATGAGTGACATTGGTCTGTAATTCTCTTTCTTAGTTAAGTCTTTGTGTGGTTTTGGTATCAGGGTGACTGTAGCTTCATAAAAGGAGTTTCTATTTTGTGAAACACCTTAAGGAGTATAGATATTAGCTTTTCTTGGAAGTTCTGGTAGAATTCTGCATTGAAACCATCTGGTCCAGGGCTTTTTTGGTAGGGAGGTTTCTGATGACAGCTTCTAATTCCTTGCAACTCACAGGTCTATTTAAACTGTTTACCTAGTCTTGATTTAATTTTGGTATATGGTACTTATCTAAAAAGTGTCCATTTCTTTCACATTTTCCAATTTTGTGGCATACAGGCTTTTGTAGTAAGATCTAATGATTCTCTGAATTTCCTCTGTGTCTGTAGTTATGTCCCCCTTTTCATTTCTAATCTTGTTAATTTGCAGGATCTCTCTCTGCCATTTGATTAGTTTGGATAGGGGTTTGTCAATCTTGTTGATTTTCTCCAGGAACCAGCTTTTTGTTTCATTGATTCTTTGGATTGTTTTCTGTGTTTCTATTTTGTTGATTTCAGCCCTCAGTTTGATTATTTCTAGTCGTCTACTCCTCCTGGGTGAATCTGCTTCTTTTTTTTCTAGAGCTTTCAGATGTGCTGTTAAGTCTCTAATGTGTGCTTTCTCCATTTTCTTTATGTGGGCACTTGGTGCTATGAACTTTCCTCTTAGCACTGTTTTCATAGTGTCACATAGGTTTGGGTATGATGTGTCTTTATTTTCATTGAATTCAAGGCAGACTTTAATTTCTTTCTTTATTCCTTTTTTGACCCAGGGGTTGTTCAGTAGCTTACTGTTCAGTTTTCATGAGTTTGTAGGATTTCTGGGTTTAGATTTGTTGTTGAATTCTAACTTTATTCCATGGTGATCCGATAGTACACAAGTGGTTACTACAATTTCTTTGTATCTATGGATGTTTGCTCTTTTATCAATTACGTGATCAATTTTTGAGAAGGTTCCATGCTATGCCGAGAAGAAAGTATATTCTTTTCTGTTTGGGTGGAATGTTCTATAGGTGTCTGTTAAGGCCATTTGGTTCATTACATGTGATAGTTCTCTTATTTCTCTGTTAAGTTTCTGTCTGGTTGACCTGTCCATTGGTGAAAAAGGAGTGTTGAAATCTCCTATTAGAGTGTGGGGTTTGATATATGCTTTGAGTTCTAGTAATGTTTCTTTTACATATGTGGGTGCTTTTATATTAGGGGCATAGATATTCAGAATAGAGACTTCCTCATGATGAATTGTTCCTGTCATGAGTATAAAGTGTCCATCTCCATCTCTTCTGATTGATTTTAGTTTGAAATCAATCTTTTTAGATATTAGTATAGCCACACCCGCTTGTTTCTTTGGTCCATTTGATTCGAAAACCTTTTCCCATCCCTTTACTCTTAGGTAGTGTCTCTCTTTGAGTTTGAGGTGTGTTTCTTGTAAACAACAGAATGTTGGATCCTGATTTCATATCCATTCTCTTAACCTGTGCTTTTTTATAGGTGAATTGAGTCCATTGATATTAAGTGATATTAATGACCAGTGGTTGTTAACTCTGGTTATTTTTTTTTTTTGGTGGTAGAGTTTGTGTGTTTCCCTTCTTTGAGTTGTGCTGGTGGAGGTTTGTCAGATGCTTGTGTTATTATGGGTGTTATAGGCTTCCTTGGTTTGTGATTTTCCTTCTAGTATTTTCTGTAAGGCTGGGTTTGTGGCAACATATTGTTAAATCTGTTTTTGTCCTGAAATATCTTGTTTTCTCCGTCGATGGTGAATGCAAGCTTTGCTGGGTATAGTAGTCTGGGCTTGCATCCATGTTCTCTTAGTGTCTGCAGCACATCAATCCAAACCTTCTGGCTTTCATGGTTTCCATTCAGAGTCAGGTGTAATTCTGATAGGTTTCCCTTTATGTGTTACTTGACCTTTTTCCTTTACAGCCAATATCTGTTCTTTATTCTGTATGTTTTGTGTTTTGATTATTATATGGTGTGGGGATGCTTTCTTTTGATCCAGTCTATTTGATGTTTTGTATGCTTCTTGTACCTTCATAGGAATATCCTTCTTTAGGTTGGGAAAGTTTTCTTCTATAATTTTGTTGAATATATTTTCTGGGCCTTTGAGCTGTAATTCTTCTCCTTCTGCTACCCCTATTATTATTAGGTTTGGTCTTTTCACAGTGTCCCAGATTTCCTGAATATTTTGTGTGAAGAATTTGTTGGATTTGTTTTGCGCTTTAATCAGTGAGTTTATTTCCTCTATAGTATCTTCAGTGTCTGAGATTCTTTCTTCCATCTCTTGTATTCTGTTGGTAATACTTGTCTCTGTAGCTCCTGTTCATTTACCCAGATTTTCCATCTCCAGCCTTCCTTCGGTTTGTGTTTTCTTCATTACCTTCATTTAGGTCTTCAAGTCTTGAACCGTTTCCCTTACCTGGTTGATTGCTTTTTCTTGTTTCTCTTGTTTTTCTTGGGTATCTTTGAGAGATTTATTTATTTCCTCTCCCTTTTTGTTTGTTGTCTCTATTTCTTTATGGCAGTTTTTCACCTCCTGTTTAAGGTCCTCTATTATTTTCACATAGTTCCGTTTAAGGTCGATTTCTTCTATTTCTTCTGGAGCAGGGTGTTCAATTCTTCTTGTTTCAGGATCCCTGGATTCTGGTGATGTCATGTTGCCTTTCAGGTTGTTGGAGGAATTCTTGCATTGGCGCCTTCCCATCTCTTCCTTCGAATGGAGCCAGTGGAGGCCTGGTGTCTTGGTCTAGACTTTGCTATGACTGATTCTCTCTGTGGATCTCCTTAGTATAAGAGCAGGAACTGTTCCTGTCTGGATGGAACTCCTCATCACTGAAACAGGGATGCCTGGTATCCCCCTCTAGGTGGATAGCCCATCAGGATAAGACTTCTCAGCACTAAAACAGTGATGCTTGGTAGCCCAGGGACATGGCAGAAAAAAGGACGAACGTGGGGGACAGGGTGGAGTTGAGTAGAACACAGGAGACACTGTAACACAAGCTGAAGGTGCCTGCACTCCCTTGCAGGGATCTTCAGGCCTGGCCGGCAGGCAGACACTCACCCCTCTGGGTGGGTAACCTTAGTGCTGGAGCAGGAAACTGTTCCTGAGCCAAGGACCTTGCAGTCCACAGGGAAGGCTTGGGGGAGGCTGAGTCTTGTGTAACAAAGGCACCCCTGAAGAAGGAGCTGGAGGGGTGGGGGGTTGTGCTCTCTTCCGGAACAGGCACACACTCACCCGTCCAGATGGAACGCCTCAGCACTGGAACAGGGACATCTGGTAGTCCAAGAACACCAAGGACAAAAGGGCTAACATGGGGAGCAGGGCAGGGTCGAGTAGGATACAGGAGACCCTGCAGCACAAGCTGAAGGTGCCTGCACTCCCTTGCAGGGATCTTCAGGCCTGCCTAGCAGGCAGACACTCACCCCTCTGGGTGGGTAGCTTTAGTGCAGGAGCAGGAAACTGTTCCTGAGCCAAGGGCCTTGCAGACAACTGATAAATACATTCTTTGTCATATAAACTATTTCCTGAAACCTCCATTTATGCCACAATGTTTCCATTAGAACAACTTTAACCTGTGAGGCCAATGATATCTGGGAAGAATCTAAGAAGTTCTTCCAACTCATAAGAAGCCTCCTTTGAATGTCTGTACCCCTCCCACTGTGATACCAGTTACTGTCTAAGGACAAGTTCAGACTCATAAGGATAAATATGTGGGAGTATGTAAGGATATGAGAAAGTACAAATTAGGGCTCATTTTACATATAAGATAGGTATACAGGGTTTACAAAATTCCATGACACAAACTACTTTTGCAACCTTAGTTGCTTCCATTTGCAGAGTTGTAACACAAGAGACTTTTGCAAGTCCTAACTTCAGTCTAGAAGAGGAAAGGAGACAAATCTTTCAACTTTAAACAGAATTCTCAACAATACATCTGGTGTTGTCCATTGACAACAATTCCAACTCAATCTCCCTCCTTGCATTTCAGAAGATGGGAACCTTGAGACAATATTTCTGAGACTTCCTTGCCAATGTGATCTCACTTCACAAAATGTGGATAATAGAGTAGAAAGTATACTTTTTCTCTAGTAGCAAGAGGAGACAAGGTATCTTTCTGCAGATATGAGTTGTTGCAGAGCCCTGCTACACTCCTTTTGACCAATCATCTTGAGACCTTAGTACACTCACACTAACAGCAAGGGGGACTCTGGAATTTTTCTGACCTCTGCATGGCAGAAAAAACTACCTGACTTTCTTGACTATGGCATGCATGAAAACAGGTGGTGATCCCTGACTCCATTTTCCATTCTCTTTCTCATTTTCAGCAATGATGTTAAGGAGAAGTTGTGCCTTACAAGTTGTGTTGAAGATGATAGAGCTGGCAACTGCCTGTGTATGTACAAAGGAACATTGACCACAAAAATTCAATATTTGAAATAGGTTCTTAAGTGAGAAAGACAGGAACTGTATCTGAAATATTATATTTTAGATCTAATTATTCCAGTAGTTCAGTCCACCCAGAGTTGTATAGGCAACTTATCAATAGTATCTAAGCATCTTAAAAGACTGTAGCTACACTTTCCCCAGAGTGGCACCTTATGGCAAATTAATTTAAGGATCTGATTTGACCTTTTTTTCTAGGCTGAGTATAGCTGGGTCCTCCTAGAAAACAAAACCCTTTGTTCAGTACACTCTGAAAAGAAAAGATAAGGAGCGAAATGGAGTTTGTCCTTGTTTTCCCTGTAAAGCCATAACTAACATGATATTGAACAATGTTCCTTCTTTGTTACTTTCCTCCTAAGAAAGTCCTATGCAAAGCAGGTCACTGAGGGAATTCAGTAGTGAGATCCAGGGTTCACCAGTCCAATGACTTAACCCTCCCTTCCTTTTCAAATTTTCATATATGTTTAGGAAACCATATGAATGTATGTGCTAGGAAACCACAGCTGCTAAATCATAGGTTTTCTTGAATCTTGTTATTCAAACTGTGAATGAGCAAAAAATAGCATTACCTGGGAGTTTGTTATCAATGTTAGAAATATAGGTTCACCACAAAACCACTGAATCAAAATCTTCAATTTAACAAGGTCCCAATGCAGCTGCCATTGAGCATTCAAGTCCAAGATGTACTCTGCTCCAGGGATTGTGTGAAATTACAGCAGTCAGCTTGAAAACAGAACGGGATTTGGAGTCAAGCATTCAGGTTGCAGTGTTATTCTGCCTATTATTGTCTGTACAAAATTAAGAAAGTTGCACTGATCCTTATATTAAGTGGAGTTTTCTAGTGATTGAAGAATGGTAGAAGTCGGTGTTTGGTATTTTGAACCCAAATTGCCTGCCTTAAATTGTGATATTCAGCTGCTTTGTTTGAGTTGCTTTACATGTGTTAGGTTTAGTTGCCTTAGCTATAAGGCAGGGTATAAAAATGAAAAACACTAATAATTTCGAGCAAATCAATACAAATTACATAGTATGATAGTTGGCATGACCTAAGTCCACACCAAGTTTTATACTCTGGCTTTATATAGAGTTTTTCAAAAACACAGAGAGATAGCAGAAACAAGGCCTCCTGGAGGACTGGATACAATCTTTCATTTTCAGAGTTTATTATGGTACATACACAGTTCAACAATGGTTACAATTACCCAAACACTAGAGCCATGAATGTGAGCCACCATATAGCCATATGATTGACTTCATGATACTATTTTGAAACTCTTTTTTTAAATTTTTTTCTTGATTTTTATTGATCTCTACATTTTTCTCTGCTCCCCTCCCTGTCTCTCCCCTCTTCAGTCCTCCCCCCAAGGTCCCCATGCTCTCAATATACTCAGGAGATCTTGTCTTTTACTACTTTCCATGTAGATTAGATCTATGTAAGTCTCTTTTAGTGTACACATTGTTGTCTAAGATCTCTGGGATTGTGGTTTGTATGCTGGTTTTCTTTGCTTTATGTTTAAAAACCACCTAGGAGTGAGTACATGTGATAATTGTCTTTCTGTGTCTCAATATTTTCTAGATCCATCCATTTTCCTGCAAAATTCAAGATATTGATTTTTTTCTGCTGTGTAGTACTCCATTGTGTAAATGTAGCACATTTTCCTTACCCATTCTTTGGTCAAGGGGCATTTAGGTTGTTTCCAAGTTCTGTCTATGATAAACAATGCTGCTATGAACATAGTTGAGCACATGTCCTTGTGGCATGATTGAGCATCCTTTGGATATATACCCTAAAGTGGTATTGCTGAGTCTTGAGAAAGGTTGTTTTCTAATTTTCTGAGAAATTGCCACACTGACATCCAAAGGGGCTGTACCAACTTGCATTCCCACCAGAAATGCAGAAGTGTTCCCTTTACCCCACAACCTCTCCAGCATAAGTTGTCATCAGTGTTTTTGATCTTGGCCATTCTTACAGGTGTAAGATGGAATCTCAGAGTTGTTTTGATGATGGAGGGGTATCATCTGTCTATCTGTTGCTTTCATTGGTTAATTAATAAAGAAACTGTTTGGCCTGATAGGTCAGAACATAGGTAGGTGGGGAAGACAGAACAGAATGCTGGGAAGAAGGGAAGTGAGGCAGACGCTATAGCTCACCTCTCCAAGATGGACACAGGTTAAGATCCGTCCTGGTAAACCACCACCTCGTGGTGCTACACAGAGTATTAGAAATGAGTTAATCAAGATGTGAGAATTAGCCAGTAAGAGGCTAGAGCTAATGGGCTAAGCAGTGTTTAAAAGAATACAATTTGTGTGTTGTTATTTCGGGTGTAAAACTAACTGGGTGGCGGGACAGAGCCCGCTGCTCCTTCTACGTTTTGATTTTCATTTCTCTGATGACTAAGGATGTTGAATATCTCCTTAAGTGATTTCTCTGATGACTAAGGATGTTGAATATCTCCTTAAATGTCTTTCATCCATTTTAGATTCATCTGTTGAGAAATCTCTCTTTAGGTCTGTACTCCATTTTTTTATTGGATTATGTGGTTTTTTGATGACTAATTTCTTGAGTTCTTTGTATATTTTGGAGATCAGACCTCAGTATGATTTGGGTTAAGTGAAAATCTTTTCCCATTGTGTAAGCTGTCATTTTGTCTTGTTGACTGTATCCTTTGCTTTACACAAACTTTTCAGTTTCACGAGGTCCCATTTATTAATTGTTTCTCCCAGTGTCTGTGTTGCTGGGGTTATATTTAGGAAGTGGTCTCCTGTGCCAATATGGCTGACTTTATGTTGAGGTCTTTGATCCATTTGGACTTGAGTTTTATGCATGGTGATAGATATGGGTCTATTTTCATTCTTCTACATGTAGATATACAGTTATGCCAACACCATTTGTTAAATATGCTTTCTTTTTCCATTTGATATTTTTTGCTTCTTTGTCAAAAATCAGATGTTCAAAGGTGTGTGGATTAATATCCAGGTCTTCTATTTGGTTCCATTGGTCCTCCTGTTTGTTCTTATGCCAATACCAGGCTGTTTTCAGTACTGTAGTTCTGTAGAAAAGTTTGAAGTGATGTGGGAATGATTTCTTATTAATAAAGAAACTGCCTAGGCCCATTTCATAGGCCAACCCTTAGGTAGGCGGAGAAAACAGAACAGGATGCTGGGAGAAAGAAGCTGAGTCAGTGAGTCGCCATGGTTCTCCCACGCCAGACAGACGCAGGTTAAGATTATTCCTGGTAAGCCAGCTTGTGGGCTACACAGATTAATAGAAATGGGTTAGATCAATATGTAAGAGCTAGCCAATAAGAAACTGAAACTAATGGGTCAGGCAGTGTTTAAAAGAATACAGTTTCCGTGTAATTATTTCGGGGCATAAGCTAAGCTAGGGGACGGAGCCCTGCCGTTCTTATTACAACATTGAAGTCAAGGGATTGTGATGCCTCCAGATGTTTTTTTATTGTACAGGATTGTTTTGGCTATCCTGAGTTTTTTCTTTTCCATATGAAGTTGAGTTTCATTCTTTCGAGGTCTGTGAAGAATTTTGCTGGGATTTTGATGGGCGTTGCATTGAATCTGTAGATTGCTTTTGATAAGATTGCTATTTTTACTATGTTAATTCTACCTAGCCAAGAGCATGGGAGATCTTTCCACTTTATGATGTCTTCTTCAATTTCTTTCTTCAAAGATTTAAAGCTCTTGTCATACAAGTCTTCCACATGTTTGGTTAGAGTTACTCCAAGATATTTTATGCTATTCGTGGCTATTGTGAAGGGTGTTCTGTCTCTGCTTTCTTCCCCAGCCATTTTATCATCTGTGTACAGAAGAGTTACTGATTTTTTTGATTTAATCTTGTATCCTGCTACACTACTAAAGGTGTTTATGAGTTTTAGAAGTTCCTTGGTAGAATTCTTAGGGTTGCTTATGTAAACTATCATATCATAAGCAAACCGTAAGAGTTTGACTTCTTTTTTTTTCTTATTTGTATCCTGTTGATCTCCTTTTGGTGTCTTATTGCTCTAGGTAGGACCTCAAGAACTATATTGAATAGATATGGAGAGAATGGACAAGAGGGGGATCTCTTGGAGTTTCTCTCAATTTAGTTTGATTTTGACAATTGACTTGTTGTATATTGCCTTTATTATGTTTAGGTATATTCCTTGTATCCCTGCTTTCTCCAAGACCTTTATCATGAAGGGATGTTGTATTTTGTCAAAAACTTTTTCTGCATCTAATGAGATGATCATGTGGTTTTCATTTTTTAGTTTGTTATATGGTGGATTACATTGACAGATTTTCATATGTTGAACCATCCCTGCATCTCTGGGATGAAGCTGACTTGATCATGGTGGATGATGGTTCTGATGTATTCTTGGATTCAATTTGCCAGTATTTTATTTAGTATTTTTGCATCAATGTTCATGAGTGAGATTAGATTGGTGTATAATTCTCTTTCTTAGTAATGTCTTTCTGTGGTTTGAGTATGAGGGTAATTGTAACCTCATAAAAATGTTTGGTAATGTTCCTTCTGTTTCTATTGTGTGGAATAATTTGAGGAGTATTGGTATTAGTTCTTCTTTGAAAATCTTGTAGAATTCTGAGCTGAAATTATCTAGTCCTGTGCTTTTTTTGGTTGGGAGACTTTTGATGACTATTTCTATTTCTTCAGCAGTTATAAGTCTGTTTAATTTGGTTATCTTGTCTTGATTTAATTTTAGTAAGTGATAATTTATCCAGAACGTTGTCCATTTCCTTTAAGTTTTCCAGTTTTGTGGTGTACAGGTTTTCAAAATATGACCTGATGATTCTCTGTATTTCCTCCATGTCTGTTGTTATGTCCCCCTTTTCATTTCTGATTTTGTTAATTTGGATATTTTCTCTCTGTCTCTTGGTTAGTTTGGATAAAGGCTTGTCTATTTGTTGATTTTCTCAAAGAACCAACTCTTTGCCGCATTGATTCTTTGTATTGTTTTCTTTGTTTCTATTTTGCTGATTTCAGCTCTCAATTTGATTATATCCTGCCATCCTGTTGTCTTGAGTAAGTTCCCTCATTTTTGTTCTAAAGTTTTCAAATGTTCTGTTAATTTACTAGTGTGGGATTTTTCTAGCTTCTTTATGTATACATTTAGTGCTATGAACTTTCTTCTTTTTTTAAGATTTATTCATTTATTCTGTGTACAGTATTCTGCCTACATGCATGCAGGCCAGAAGAGGGCACCAGATCTCATTACAGATGGTTGAAAGCCACCATGTGGTTGCTGGGAATTGAACTCAGGACCTTTAGATAGATGATCAGGCGGTGCTCTTAACCACTGAGCCATCTTTCCAGCCCCCATGAACTTTCTTCTTAACACTGCTTTTATTGTGTCCCATAAATTTGGGTATGTTGTTTGGTCATTCTCAATAAATTTTAGGAAATCTTTAATTTCTCCCTCTGTTTCTTCCTTGACCCATTGATGATTCAGGTTAGCATTGTTTACTTTCCATGTGTTTGTGGGTTTTCTGGAATTAGTATTGCTGTTGACTTCTAGTTTTAAGCCATATGATCTGATAAGATACATTGGGTTATTCCATTTTTTGTATTTATTGAGGTTTGTTTTGTATTGAGTATGTGGTCAGTTTTTGAGAAGGTTCCATGAGGTGCTGATAAGAAGGTATATTCTGTTTGAATGGAATATTCTATAGGTGTTTGTTAAGTCCATTTGAGACATAACATCTGTAAGTTCTCCTATTTTCTGTCCACTTTTTGTCTCACTGACCTGTCCAGTGGTGAGAGGGGAGTGTTGAAGTCTCCCACTATTAGTGTTTGGGGTTTGATATATGATTTTAGCTTTAGAAGTGTTTCTTTTACATGTGAGGGTGCTCTTGTATTTGGGGCATGGATGTTCACTATTGAGATTTCCTCTTGATAGATTTTTCCTGTGACTAATATGAAATGACCTTCTTTGTTTCTTTTGACTAATTTTAGCTGGAAGTCTATTTTGTTAGATATTAGGATAGCTACAACAGCTTGTTTCTTAGGTTCATTTGATTGGTATATTTTTTCCCAACCCTTTACTCTGAGATGATATCTGTCTTTGAGGCTGAGATGTGTTTCTAGTATGCAGAAGAAGGATGGATTCTGTTTTTTGTATCTAATCTGTTAGCCTGTGCCTTTTGATAGGTGAGTTGAGTTCATCTACATAAAGTGATATTAATGACCAGTGATTGCTATTTCCTGTTAATTTAGTTTTCATCATGGTGATGTTAATTTGTGCATTTTTCCCTTCTTTGGGATTTGCTGCCATGAGACCTTCAATTGTCTGTGTTTTTGTTGGTGTAGCCAACTTTCTTTGGTTGAAGTTTTCTTCTAGTATTTTGTGTAGGGCTGGGTTTGTGGCTAGGTATTGGTGAAATCTAGTTTTGGCATGAAATATATTGTTTTGTCTTTCTATGGTGATTGACAGTTTTGCTGAGTATAGTAGTCTGGGCTAACATCCGTGGTCTTTTAATGTCTGCATAACACTTAACCATGACCTTCTGGCTTTCATTTTGTCCAAAGAAAAGTCAGGTGTAATTTTGATATGTCTACCTTTCTATGTTACTTGGTCTTTTTCCTTTGCAACTCCTAATATTCTTTCTTTACTCTGTATGTTTAGTGTTTTGATTATTATGTGGAGAGAGGACTTTTAGTTTTTTGATCCAGGCTATTTGGTGTTCTGTAAGCTTCTTGTATCTTCATAGGCATATCTTTCTTTAGGTTGGGAATGTTTTCTTCTATGATCTTGTTAAATATATTTTCTGTGCTTTTGAGTTGAACTCCTTCTTCTATGCCTATTATTCTTATATTTGGCCTTTTCATGGTATCCCATATTTCCTGGATATTTTGTGTTAAGTTTTTGTTAAATTTAATGTTTTTTGACTGATGAGTCTATTTTCTCTATTGTATCTTCAGTGCTTGAAATTTGCTCTTCCATCTCTTGCATTCTGCTCTTCCTGCTTGTGTTTGTTGTTCCTGATCATTTTCTCATGATTTTTGTTTTTTTTTTGATTTTTTTTTATTTTTTATTTTTATTGAGAAAAGGAAAAAAACAAGTTTCCACCTCCTCCCAGCCTCCCATTTCCCTCCCCCTCCTCCCACCCTTCACCCCCTCCTCC
>NC_022026.1:59293663-59295745 GCF_000317375.1 Microtus ochrogaster | reverse complement strand
GACAAGGCTGTCCACTCTCTCCATACCTCTTCAATATAGTGCTTGAAGTTCTAGCAATAGCAATAAGACAACATAAGGGGATCAAAGGGATTTTTGTTTTTATAATTCCCTCAGCTTGCTTTTTCATTATTGTCTCTATTTCAGTGTTTAAGTTTTCAATAGTTTCTTTCACATGTTTGCTTTCTTTTTCTTGGTTTTCTTTAAGGGATTTGCTGGTGTGTTCCAATTTGTTGTTTGTCTTTTCCTCCATTTCTTTAAGGGAATTTCTCATTTCCTCTTTAAGAGTTTCAAACTTTCTCTTGAAGTTATTTTTTAGGTCATTTTCTTCTGCTTCATCTATATTTGTTTGTTCAAGTCTTGCTGTTCTAGGGTCCTTAGGATATACTGGTATTGTATTGCTCTTTGTGGTGTTGTATATGTTCTTATCTTTTCTACTCATCTTTCCCTCTTGTTGGTGTTGTTGTAGCTGTCTGTGATTCTGTTGAATAATCTTCTAGATGCCAAAGAATCCAAAGCTCAGATGTTTGTTCCTCATGGTACAGTCAGTGCTACAGTTCTATTTGGTGTAGGACAATTGTCTATATTCTGTCAATTATGTTTTAAATAAACTCTGATTGGTCAGTAGCCAGGCAGGAAGTATAAGTGGGGCAACCAGACAGGAAGTAGAGGCAGGTCAATGAGAACAGGAGAATTCTGGGAAATAGGAAGCCCACTGCTCCCCAGTCCTGTCCAGACACTGAAGAAGGAAGATGTGACCTACCCCGCTGAAAAAGGTACAAAGCCATGTGGCTAACACATACTAGAATAATGGGCTAATATATGTTATAAGAGCTAATACGAAGCCTGAGCTAATGGGTCAATCAGTTTATTCCTAACATAGACTCTCTGTGTGATTTTCTTTGGGACATAATGACTGCGAGAACTGGGCAGGACAGAAACCCCAACAACAGACCTCTGTGATTTTGTTTGGGCCTAAATAGCTGTGGGACCTGGTGGGAGGACAGAAACCGGGCAGGACAGAAAACCCCACTCAACAGAATGGTGCCCACGTGGACAACTTCATCCACATAAAGCCTGACAGAGCTTGGGAAGTAATACTAGACAGAAAAGAATAGAGTTAAGCATGGCTTATTGATAACAGCATTTTCTCTGGTGGGCTCTGCTTGCTAGAGGCAAGTGCTCTCATTTAAGAGAGGCTTCCTGACTCAGCTTTAGCTGCAAAACCTTGCAGCTCTTTTAAGAGGTCCTGCCATGCAACACTTAAATGGTGTTGATAAAAGCTGTTTTTTGATTTTTAGCAATAGCAGGAAAAAAGCTGCACTGTTTTACAATGCTGGCTTTCTGGGCCATCCTGCCAGGGAAACTCTGACTCTTTCAGGCAGGTGGTCCCATTGTGGAGTATTTCAATGTGATTTGCTGCAGCTTGCTTGCTGGCAGGGACCTTGAATGTCATAGAGTTGTGACAATAGACATGGCTCTGGTAGTACCTCCGCCATGAGCCTGGCATTTCAGAAAGCTAAGAAATAGTCTGGATCCAGCCATCAAAGCCATGGCTTTAATCCTTTCCATACTGCTTAGCAAATTAAAGACTCATGTGGTCAGAAAAAGAGAGAGAGATACAGTAAAGAGAGAGTCAAAGATGAAGAAAACCTCTAAATGGTTCACAGCGTGTTAAAAATATATGCAGGCTAAAGGTTAAAGTCCTTAAAATAAAAAGAAAGAAAGAGAGTAGTTGGATGTGGTGTTACACACCTTTAATCCCAATGCTTGGTAGATAAAGGCAGGCAGACCTCTGTGTGTTCAAGGTGTAATGGCACATGCCTTTAATTCCAAAACTTGGGAGGCAGAGGCAGATAGATCATGTGAGTTCAAGGTGTGGTAGCATACACCTTTAATCCCAGAACTTGGGAGGCAGATCTAGACTTTAAAGGCCCAATTATCTTTTTGCATTTTACGTTTGCATTCTCAAAAACTAGAGATTCAAGAAGTATTCATCTAGCTTCTGGGTCTGTTACCCCTATGTCCAGAGCCTTAATTAATCTTTGCAAAAAGTCAATAAAGGGTTCTCTCTGTCCCTGCCTA
>NC_022026.1:59286504-59292658 GCF_000317375.1 Microtus ochrogaster | reverse complement strand
CCACTTAAGAGCTGTGCTTGCAAGGGAGATTTAAAAATGACTCAGAAAAGAGCAAACCATGCAGGCGGAGACTACGCAGGCCTGTGGAGTTTAAATCCACGTAGGGAGGCAGACGATTGGGTGCATGGGTACTGGGAGTCAATCTGAGGTGTCTAAAGAGAAAATATAAAGAACTGCAGCAATAAAAGCCAGTGTGTGATGATTTATATTAAGCTGCTGGCTCCACGCACAAGACACAGGTCACAAGGCCCCCGCCTCCTGGCACAGGCCGCGGCTCACGCCAAGCCGAGCAGGGGAAGGAGAGGTCCTAAAACCAACCAAACGTTGGGCACCAATTGAAGGTGTAAGTCACTAACGATGCCACACCAGTTTGGAATTATGATTAAAAGGGTGATATTTATTTAAAGGGGAAAAAACTTACAGATCTCCGTCCCAGACAACATCCCTCTGAGCAACCAGGAAGGGAGTCTAGTCGCCAGCGGAGCAGGAAGTGAAGAGAGAGAGGAGAGGGAAGTGGCTGCTTTTTTAAAGGGAGAGAGACCATGCCCCAATGGGCTAGTATCTCAGTGGCTATAGGCTGGAGGAGCAGAAGGACCTCCTGCAACAGGGGAGGGGGAGGGAAATGGGAGGCGGTGGCAGGGAGGAGACAGAAATCTTTAATAAATAAATAAATAATAAAAAAAGAAAAAAGAGACAAAGAAAAAGCACAAGAACCATATATAGATGCAGAGACACATGTTTTCACACACATAGAAACAAAAAAAAAACCCATAGAGCCCAAAACCATAATAAATACTCAAAAGACCTGTAAGGTTAACCAAAAATTTAAAAGGCTCCAACAAAGCACTGGGAAACCAAGACCACTCCCCACACACCAAATGCTGTTTTTCCATTTTCATTTACTGCTGGGTGTGGCAAAACCACACAAGAACATAGAAGTAGCATTTTAATCATTGTTAATCATACACTTCTTTAGGGTTAAGTGTATTCACATTGTTATGAAGCAGATCTCCAGAACTTTCTCATCTTGCAGAATGGAAAGTCCCCATTCAATATACAATGTCTACTCTTTCTTCCTCCCTCCAGCCCCTGATAAGTTGAAATTTAAAAATGGGCTGGAGAGATGGCTCAGCGGTTAAGAGCATTGCCTGCTCTTCCAAAGGTCCTGAGTTCAATTCCCAGCAACCACATGGTGGCTCACAACCATCTGTAATGAGGTCTAGTGCCCTCTTCTGGCCTGCAGGCATACATGTAGACAGAATATTGTATACATAATAAATAAATAAACATTAAAAAAAAGAAATTTTAAAAATTGGGCCTATTACCTTAAATGATCATGTCTTGTATTTGAAAACATGACTATACGTGTTTTAGTTAGCATCAAATTGTTATATATATTCCAACAAATATATTCCAGTAAATATCAGGCTGATGGGAAGATAGTTTAGTTCAAAGTTGTAGTCCTCAAAAGAAATTATTTTTCAATTTCCAATTTAAAATGTATAGTCCCAGAAACAATGACTGCCTTGGCTAGAGAGAATCGTCAGCTTTACAATGTTTTCTAAAATTAATCTTATTAACAGAACCTTTAAAAAATTCTCTAAAATGTTTTCATTCCATACACTTAACCAACAGGTGAAAGCAGTCAGTCATGTCAAATCTATAATCAATAATGTAACATTGACTGAGCTGAGAAGAAGGCTAATATCAACTCTTGACTCCTCCTGCCAGTGGACAAGTCTCTAGGTCACCACACGCTGACAACAGTAAGCATGATTTTAATATCATTTTATTTAAAATAGATCAGTTGTTTAGAGGCATAATTTGTAAAGCAAGGCAACCAAATTAAATGAGCCTTTGGCTTGTGGAATTTCTTAGGAACACCCACAAACACCAGTGCCAAAGCCCTTCTACTTCTTGTAGGCTTCAAGGTGAGAACACAGGTATCAGCCCTGGAGATCTCTATCTGGGTAGAGACTAGATTGTGTTCCCAAAGCACCACAGGTGAGTCCAGGTTGGAGAGAATCTTCTTCATTTAAGTCATCTTCTCCTAAAGAATCTAAAGGCTTGGGATATGAATGAATAGAATCATTTGTTGATCCTACAG
This sequence comes from Microtus ochrogaster, assembly GCF_000317375.1. Classification (NCBI taxonomy): domain Eukaryota; kingdom Metazoa; phylum Chordata; class Mammalia; order Rodentia; family Cricetidae; genus Microtus; species Microtus ochrogaster. The sequence goes on along the minus strand of NC_022026.1, from coordinate 59,290,551 downwards.
ATATAAAACCAGCTGTCAATGATACCTCTTAGCTATTCTGGGTAACATTCCAAAGTTGTGGGTTTGATGGCAGATGTCTGGCATCTCCTTTAACGAGGGAACATGGGTGGAGTATAGATCATGGAATTAGCTTTTACTAAGAGAAAGACTCAAATTCAAGGGTATTGGGCATTTCCAATTGAACTAGCATGTGGGTCCAATACCAGTCAGGTGATAGGCTTAGGTACAAGGTTCTGTTGTTCACAGCATCTTCTCATGTCCATTAGGGAGACATTGAGGGCAGAGCAATTGTCATTTGCCTCTCTGTTGTTTGAGATATTTAGGATGTGGGTGTAGACTCTGAGAGAGTTCACTGGGTAATAGAATCTATCTCCCCTGTTGTGTGGGACATGAGGGATAATTTACATTTAAGATGAAGAGATTTTTGTTTTCTTTTTCTGATTTGGCGTACTTGGCTGGAGCTGGTCAGGTCTACACAGCCAGAGGCAGAAGCAGCAGACTTCTGGCAGGTCTTACTTCATCCTTGTCCTGAAATGAGGCTAGCATGCAACTTACTGGGATGGGATGGTGCTCCATCCAAGTGAACTTGTGCTCCATCTAAGGGAACTGCTTGAGCCACGAGGTTTGCTGCAATGCAAGTGTATTGAAATTTAACCCATTTTGCATAAGTATTCCATCTTTTATAATCAATTTTTACATACAGGATTTTGAGTATCATTTTACATTAAACAAACTTTAAGTTTACTTTAAACTTGTTTTGCTTTACTGTCTTTAGTCTTAATATTGACAACATATACAGAGCATAGTGTGATGGGAAATAAAAATTGTTCTCTCTTCAAGCTTGTCCCCATAAATGAATTACATCTGTACTAAGCATGACTGACCAATAAATTGTGTATCTTAGTTATCTGTAACAGTTTATAATAAATTAGTAACTCTATCATAGCATTAGGATTTTATAATTTTTTCCATGATAAGTTTGAGCTTAAAAATATAATTCTTGAATTAAGAACCTTTAGTATCAAAAGAAACTTAAACCATAAATATAGCTCACAGAGAGACTGGGGACCTCATTTTCCTGATCCTTTTATGATGTACTGATGTGGGAGTGTCATATATCAATCTGTTGATTTCATTGGTTAAAAAATAAAGAAACTGCTTGGCCCTCATAGGTTAAAACATAGGTGGGAGGAGTAAACAGAACAGAAGGCTGGGAGAAAGAAGCTGAGTCAGGAGTTGCCATGATTCTCCCACTCCAGAGAGACACAGGTTAAGATCATTCCTGGTAAGCCAGCTCTTGGGCTACATAGATTATTAGAAATGGGCTAGTACAGGTGCGAGAGTTAGCTGAGAAAAGGCTAGATATAATGGGCCAAGCGGTGTTTAAAAGAATACAGTTTCCGTGTAATTATTTAAGGGTTTTAAGCTAGGCGGGTGGCGGGAAGCAGCCCGCTGCTCCTATTACAACAATGTACTTTTACAAATGCCAGTTGGGGGGAGGTTGTTTGTTGTTGTTTTGAGAGAGGGTTTCTCTGTAGCTGTGGTGCCTGTCTTGGAACTAGCTCTTGTAGACCAGGCTGGCCTTGAACTCACAGAGATCTGCCTGCCTCTGCCTCCTGAGTGCTGGGATTAAAGGCATGCACCACCACTGCCCAGCTCAAATGCCAGTTTTTTTTAATATGACTCAGTTTTAAAACAAACCATCTTGGAAACCTGACATTGTCTCCTTAGTCTAGTAAATGGGAGATACAATGACAAGCAGAGGGCTCAGTGGGTACTGCCTAAGCTGTGGTCGCTTTAACCATGTTTCCCACCATTATAGAAATGGGATAAATCGATTTTATGTACTGTTTTGTTATTCTATATTTTTTTTAATTTCCACCCAAATCTCCATCATTTTATACTTCTTGCTTGTTTTAATGTCTTGAGACAAATGGTCAGGTTATTGAGCTGATATTTTTTTAAAAGATGTGTGTGTATGTGTTTGTGTGGGTGTGTACCTTTGCATGTATGAGCATGTGTATATGGGTACTTGAAGAGCCCAGAAGGGATCACAATCCTTGGCGCTAGAATTTCAAATGGTGTGACTCCTGAATGTGGCTTGCAGGACCCAAACTGGGTCCTTTGCAAGAACAGCAAGGGCTTGTAACTGCTGCACCATCTCTCCAGCCCCCTTGTCTTGGTTTTTAAAAAGGCACTCATACTGTAAAATCTTCCCTAAGCACTAATTTAGTAATGTCTTATAGATATTCATATATTTTGTCTTCATTTCCATTTTTTATTTCCAACATATTTTCTCTGTAGTTGATCTTTCAATTCTCCTGCCTCAGCAGCTCAAGTGGCTGGGATTGTAGGCCTTCACCACCATTTGTGGTATTTTCAATATATATTCTAATTTCCCTTTTAATTTTTTCTTTTACACATTGTTATACTATTTAGTTTCAAGAGATTTTTATTTTCATAAATTTCTTTGCTATCGATTTCTAACTTCATTCCGTTGTGGTTAAAGTATGTACTTAATTCTACACTTTTCTTTTTCTTCATGTCAGTGTATGATCTAACATGGAGAATGTTCTACATTCACCTGAGAAGAATGTCTGTTCTGCTACTCTTGGGTGGATTGTAGAGTAAACGTATTTCTAGGACTAATTGCTTCTTAGTGTTGTTCAAGTCTTTTATCTCACAGTTAGCGACTCTCTAGTGTCCTGACCACTACTGAAAGTAGTTACTGAAATCTCCAATTAGTATTTAGAATTGTCTATTATAGCTCTGTGACGTTTTGCTTCCTGTATTTTTTTTCTGTTCTTAGGCGATTGTAATAGCTTCCTATTACAATCAACCTTCTCATCATTAGAAAGCATTCTTTAGCCTGTAATGTTTTTGTTTTAAAGTGTTTTTTGTCAGATACTTACATTGCCACTCTAGCTTTCTTAGGCTTGCAATGTTTTTCTCTATGGAAGTACATTTTAGTTTCAGTGATACAGTAGTGTTTCACAGCCAAAAGATAATAATCTATATAAACTTTCTACTACAGATGGACCATTAGGTTATTTATATTCTTATAAACTATAAACATTCTTGTACAGATGTGCAAGCATTTTTGTAAGTCAAATTACTATATCAAAGTACATTTTCATTTTAAAATTAGATTCCAAATTATCCAAAAGAATGATTATATGTATTTAAATTCCCACCAATAATGTGTAGTAAGTTTCCCACACTCTAGTCAACATTGCATGATATCAGTAATTTTTTTATTGATTTTTATTGAGCTCTACATTTTTCTCTGCTCCCTCCCTGTAAGGCTTACAATTTATATCTTGCACCTTTTCCCAGTTTTTTTAAACTTTCAGTCTCTCTGATTATTTCTTGAGATACACAATTTAATAGATTAATTTATCATCCTTACATTCTCAGGGTGAATGGAAATGAACTCGTTGCCATGTTCAGAAGTGTACCAAATCTGGAGTCAATGTAAAAAGGGAGAGTGGAAAGTGACCTATTCTTCCTCAGTGACGATAGGCTGGAGATGACACCGTTTTCTTTTTCTCCCTTTGGGCTGCAGGGCCCTTAAGTTTAGAGCTTCTCCACACCCTTGCACACAGGACTGAAGAGAAGGGACCAAGTGATTTAGGCATAGAAAGAGTCAGAGGAAGGAAATCACATTAATCAAGAAAGATGAGCAGGGCATGCAGGCCTTTAATGCCAGCCCTGGAGAGGCATTAGCTTGGGGATCTTTGTGTTCTTAAGGACAACCTGGATCTTTAAAAAAATGCCCCCTCCCCCGCCCCACATGTCATCACTATGACATCAGAGCGGTGGGCCAATCATTTGGCTATGGAACATAGTATAATTTACATATGACTACCGATTGGCCAAAGGGCATAAGCCCGCCTCCAAGATGACGTTTGTGTACAGATAGTTTCCAGAGAAACCTCAGTTTGTGCTGGCCGTTAGACAAGCAGAGTGCCGCTCCTCTACCGTCCTTAAAAAAGAGCTAAATTTGGTAAACAATCGGGAGATTTGATCCTGGTTGTAGAACTAATT
>NC_022026.1:59253801-59286404 GCF_000317375.1 Microtus ochrogaster | reverse complement strand
GACCTATTCTTCCTCAGTGACAATAGGCTGGAGATGACACCGTTTTCTTTTTCTCCCTCTGGGCTGCAGGGCCCTTAAGTTTAGAGCTTCTCCACACCCTTGCACTCAGGATTGAAGAGAAGGGACCAAGTGATTTAGGAATAGAAAGAGTCAGAGAAAGGAAGTCACATTAATCAAGAAAGATGAGCAAGGCATGCAGGCCTTTAATGCCAGCCCTGGAGAGGCATTAGCTTGGGGATCTTTGTGTTCTTAAGGACAACCTGGATCTTTAAAAAAACACCCCCTCCCCCGCCCCACATGTCATCACTATGACATCAGAGTGGTGGGCCAATCATTTGGCTATGGAACATAGTATAATTTACATATGACTACCGATTGGCCAAAGGGCGTAAGCCCGCCCCCAAGATGACGTTTGTGTACAGATAGTTTCCAGAGAAACCTCAGTTTGTGCTGGCTGTTAGACAAGCAGAGTGCCGCTCCTCTACCGTCCTTAAAAAAGAGCTAAATTTGGTAAACAATCGGGAGATTTGATCCTGGTTGTAGAACTAATTCAGACAACAGACTTCTGGGTTGTGTGCCCAGTTCATTTTCCCAGATAATACTAGCAAACCTGGGAATTTGTTAGTATTACTTAAATGAGTTCCAGAAAGGAAGGACCTCATGTTTGTGACCAACATTTTGGGGAAGGAGATGACTTCGGGGAACAGACACCAAGCTACAGGGAAGTCAGAAAGGTGAGAAATCGCCCCTCAGAACAAAAGTCAGCCAAGCCGAGGAATCGTCAACCAGCTCTTCCAGGAAGACCACAGGGTTGCCCTGCCACAAAAAGTCGCTCGGTGGAGAGAGGACGCTCCCATGGGAAATCCCGAAGAACAGAGAAAAATCCCTCCCTCAAGAAGTATCACCTTGCAGATAAAAGTCCCACTGCTGAGAAGCACTGCACTACAGTTAAGAGCACCTTGTCTGAGAAGCCTTTGTTGGCTGAGAAACATCGTGCTACAGAGAAGAGTTCCTCTGCCAGGAAACACCATTCTCTTGGAAAACATCATACTATAGGGAAATTTTCCTCTGCCAGAAAGTCCCCCTCTGACAGGCGCCTCCCTGGGAAGAAGCGTCATTTCTCTAAGAAAAGACATTCATGTGAGAAGCATCTCTCTCTTGAGAAAGATCTTCCTACACAGAGAGGTGGGCTTATCAAGAAAAGCCATCTTACAGAAAAACATCACTCTACAGAGAAATGTGGATTGGCTGAGAGAGGCCGCCCTATCATGAGAGGTCGACCTGTAAAGAAAGGACTTTCTACTAAGAAGAGTGCATCTACTGAGAAAGGTTACTTTGATGGGAGAGGTCGCTCTCCTGAGAACCATCACCCTAAAGAGAAAGACCCCTCAGTCAAGAAATTTATTTCTGCAGGGAGCCATCACCAGCTAGTAAGAGGCCATTCTGTGAAGAGAAGACTCTCCACAGAGAAGAAAGGTCACCCCATGGGGAGAGTTCGGCCAGCTGAAAAAAGTCACCTGGCAGGGAAGGGTCGCTCACCAGAGAAGACTAGCGCTGCAACGAGAGATCGTCCGTTCAAAAGCTGCCCTGCCGAGGAGAGTCATTTATCCAAAAAGGGTAACTTTGCAAAGAAAGGACCCTTTCCTGGAAAAGATCGCAGCACAAGGAGGCTTCGCCTCAGAAAAAGCTATCCTGCAGAGGAGGGTTACTGGGGTAACATGGCTACAAGAGGACCCTCTGCACATGAAGATCACCCTGCAGGGAGAGGTCACCTCATCAAAAGCTGTCCTACACAGGAGAGTCATTCATCTACGAAGGATAACTCTGCAAAGAAAGGACCCTCTCCTGGAAAAGATCGCCCCACAGGGAGAGGTAAGCCTCAGAAGAAAAGCTGCCCTGCAGAGGAGGGTCTGTCAGTGGGCAGGGCTAACTTGGCAGCAAGAGGACCCTTTGTAGGTGAAGATCGCCCTACAGGGAAAGGTCACCCCATTAATAGCCACTGTGCTGATGAGCGTCATTCATCCGAGAAGGGTCACTCTGCAAATAGAGGACCCTCTCCTGGGAAAGATCGCTGCACAAGGAGGTGTCACCTCAGAAAAAGTTATCCTGCAGAGGAGGGTTACTCATTCAAATGGGGTAACGTGGCTGCAAGAGGACCCTCCGCAGGTGAAGATGGCCCTGCAGGGAGAGGTCAGCCTCAGAAGAAAAGCCGCCTTCCAGAGGAGGGTCACTCAGATGAAAGGGGAAGCTCTGCAGCAGGAAGACCCTTTGCAGGTGAAGATCGCCCTGCAGGGAGTGGTCAGCCCATCAAAACCTACTGGGCCAAAGAGGGTCATTCATCTGAGAGCCGTATCCCTGCAAAGAGAGGACCCTCTCGCAGAAAAGAGGGTCATCCAGATGAAAGGGCCAACTATGCAGAGAGGGGATCCTTTGCAGCAAAAGATTTCCCCACAGGAAGTGGTCAGGCTCCAAAGAAAATCTGCCCTGCAGAGGGGGGTCACTCAGTTGAGAGGGGTAACTCGGCAGGGAGAAGACCCTCTACAGGGAAGGATGGCCCCACAGGGAGAGGTCAGCCTTCAAAGAAAACCTGCCCTGAGGAGGAGGGTCGCTCACTGGATAGGGGTAACTCTGTGCAGAGAGAACCCTCTGCAGGGAAAGATGGCCCCACAGGGAGACACAGGCATCCAAAGAAAAGCCAACTTGCAGAGAAAAATCTATCTGCCCTGGGAAGCTGCCCTCCCCAAACAAGTTGCCCTGCAGAGAAAAGCCTATCTTCCCAGAGAGTCTGCTCTGCAGAGAAAGTGCATGCTGGGGAGAAAGATCATTTTGTTGAGAAAAGACGCCCTGCAGAGAGAGAACTCTCTGCTAAGAAAGGTCAGGTGGAAAAGAAAGTCATCTTTTTTGAGAAACTTCATTCTGAGGAGAGAGGTCAGTTGTCCCAAAGCAGGTACACTTTCCCTGTGGGGAAAAGTCATCACACCAGGGAAAAAAGCTTTCCTGTGGAGAAACCCTCTTCTTCACGATCCACACCTAACATGCCAGTGCCAAAGAACATGCAGAATATTCAAGAAAACAGAGTTGGCAGTGGTACCAGCACAGTTCCACAGATTCGTCACCAGAATGTGGCTGGGACTGTCACCACTGGTCAATCTGGGCAGGCAGGGGAGGTGAGAATGGGAGTTGAGTTGAAGTTGCCTGATGAACTTAAGCCATGTCTTGTTGAGGACTGGGAACTGATAAACAAGCACAAGCAGTTATTCCAACTCCCTGCTGAGAAGAATGTAGATACTATTCTCGCGGACTATGTCACTTTTGTGAAATCACAGGGAAAGGCTGATGATAGAGAATATTCTGTTGATGAACTTGTATATGGAATAAGAAAGTACTTCAACAGAATGCTGGGCACCCAGCTACTCTGCAAGTTTGAAAAGCCCCAGTTTGCCGAAATCCACCTGGCTCATCCTCATATTCCAATGTCTCAGGTTTATGGGGCTCCACACCTCCTACGATTATTTACTCAAATTGGGACTGTATTGACCCATTCGCTCCTTAGTAGGCAAAGTCCTATGCGAGTGTCTAGGTATATGCATGATTTCTTTAAATACCTAGCTGAGAATTCCACTTCTCTATTTAGTGCCAGCAATTACAAAGTGGCTTCTGCTGAGTATTGTTGCCAAGCCCTGAAAGGGTCAGGTGACCACTCCCTGTTATGACCTGGATCAGTAAACATTTGTGTGTTTGCTGTATTTATTATAGTTATTCTTGAAAATTGTCAAAGGATAACAGGGCTTAATATTTCTATCTGCTTATTGTTGTGAACAGAAATAAAAATATTAAATGTTTTATCAGTATTTCAACAACAAATAAATGTTCACTAAAAGAATTTGTGCTGCTTATTTGACAACATTGCTTGAATGTTGGTTTCTATTCTTACATATTATGGGTTTCTACTAAGTTTACATATTACATGATGTTACATGTACATCATATACATGATATTACATGAGCATATATTATATGAACACATATTACATTACACACATTACATCATGTAATATGTGTACATATTACATGAACACAGAGAACATGGCCTCATTCCTAGTGCTAAAGGTTCAACATAATGAATATGCTCCAAACATATACATACACATAATTTAAAATATAAAATAATTTAGAAATGTAAAAGGATTGGAGATGTAGCTAAGGAGGCCCTGGGTTTACTTCTTGGTTTCAAAAGTGAAAGAAATGGGAAGAAAAAGAGGAAGGGAGAGGAAGAATGGGTATAAAGTGAAAGGGAGGGTAGAGAGGGGGAGGTGAGGAGGGAGAGGTAGTAAGGGGAGGAGAAATTGGTGGAAAGGAGTGGAGGGGAATAAGGAAAAGGAGAAGAGATAGAGGAGGAGGAAAATGAGAAGGAGAAGGAGAAGGGTCAGGATGAAGACAAGATGGGGAGAAGGAGGAGGGAAAGTAGAATGGGGAGAAGAAAGGGGAGGAAGAAGAGTGGGAGGAGACAGAGAAGGGTAATGGAGAAAAGGAAAGGGAGGAAACGAGGAGAAAGAGGAGGAGAGGCACAGGAGGATATGGAGAAAGATATGGATGAGGAAAAGGAGAGGAGGGACAGGAAGGGAAGAAGAGAGGGAAGCGAGAATGAAGAGAAAGAGGGAAAGGAGAAAGATAGGGAATGGAGGGGTGGAGAAAGAGAGGAGGGAGAGTAGAGAGAGGAGGGGGAGAGGTAGAAGAGAAGGTGAGGAAGAAAAAGAAGAAGAGGAGGAGGGAGGAGGAGAGAGGAAGAAGAGGTGAGGGAAAAAGAAGGATGGAGAAAGGAAAAGAAGAGGAGAGGGAGGAGAAAGGGAGAGGCAGATGAGAAGGTGAGGAAGGAGAAGGAGGAAGAGGAAAGGAGAGGAGGAGAGAAGAAGAGGAGGAAAAAATAAGAGGGGAGGAAGAGAGAAGGAAGAGAAAGAGGGAAAGAAGGATAGAGAAAGGGATGAGGAAGAAAAGTAAGGGAAGAAGGAGAAAGGAGAAAGGAAGGAGTGGTGGAAGAGGGAAAGAACAGAAGGTGGAACATGAGATGAGACAGCAGGGAGGAGAAGGAAAGGAGGAAGGGGAGGAGTAGAAAAATGGAATTAGAAAGGGGAGGAGGAGAAAGGGGGAAGAAGAAGATAACATGAGGGAAGAACAGAAGAAGGAGGGGCAGTAGGAGAGGAGGAGGAAGAGAAGTAGTGGAGGATGAAAGAAAAGAGAAGAACCCAGAAGACGTGGTAGCAAAGGAAAGGGGGAGAAGGTAAAAGGAGAAGTAGGGGAAGGAAGATGGAGAAAGAGCGTGGGGAGGAAACAATGGGAAGAAGAGGAAGATGATGAGGAAAGGGAACAAGGCAGAGAGAAAGAAAACACTAGAAAGAGAATGAAGAGGAAGAAGAGGAGGAGTAGAAAGGTTGGAAGAAGGAGTTGGAGAAGGAGGAGAGAGAAGGGAGGAGAGGGGTGAGGAAGAGGAGGATGAGGAGGAGGGAGAGTGCTGGGTTCAAACCCCAGCTTTGTCCAGGAATGCTTGGGAGGGGAACAGACAGAGCATGGGCAGGACCAAAGGTGGATCATGATGGGCCATTTGTACAATGTGCATGGGGGTAATAACAACCTGGAGGCTGTGTTAGTGGAGAGCTTGCTTATCCAGAGGGGCAAGGGACATTTTTATTCTAGGAAAAATGGCTTTTGGGTCCATTTGATGGAATGTCATTGGTTTGGGGCAATAACATCAAGGGTGCTTCATTCGTGAACTCAGAGGCAGCAGGGGCCAAAGGAAGAAACCTTATAAGGTCATAGAAAGTCCAGCCTGGGTTGTTTCAGTGATCAGATAAGCAGCAACTAGTCGTCCCTACTGTATCTAGGCTGAGCAAGGTATACATCCAAAGAAAATCAGTTCAAAAGAATACAAGAGATAGAAGAAAAAAATCTCAGGCACTGAAGATACTATAGAGGAAATGAACACATTGATCAAAGAAAATCGCAAATCCAACAAATTCTTAACATAAAATATCCAGGAAATTAGGGACACCATGAAAAGACCAAACCTAAGAATAATAGGGGTAGAAGAAGGAGAATTCCAGCTCAAAGGCCCAGAAAATATATTCAACAAAATTATAGAAGAAAACATTCCCAACCTAAACAAGGATATTCCTATGAAGGTACAAGAAGCATACAGAACACCAAATAGACTGGATTAAAAAAAATCCCATCACTATATAATAATCAAAACACAAAACAGACAGAAAAAAGAAAGAATACTAAGAGCTACAAAAGAAAAGTGTCAAGTAACAAAGGTAAACCTATCAGAATCACACCTAACTTCTCTTTGGAAACCATGAAATCCAGGAGGTCTTGTATAGCTATGCTGCAGACACTAAGAGACCATGGTTGGAAACACAGACTACTATACCCAGCAAAGCTTTCTTCCATCATCAATGGAGAAAACAAGTTATTCCATGACAAAAAAAGATTTAAACAATAAGTAGCCACAAACCAGCCTTACAGAAAGTACTAGAAGGAAAACCACAACCCAAGAAAGCCAACAACACCCATAATAACACAGACATCTGACAACCCTCTAGCAGTACAACTCAAAGAAGGGAAACACACAAACACTACCATAAAAAAATAACCAAAGTTAACAACCAATGGTCATTAATATCACTTAATATCAATGGACTCAATTCACCTATAAAAAGGCACAGGTTAAGAGAATGAATATGAAAACAGGATCCAACATTCTATTGTTTACAAGAAACACACCTCAACCTCAAAGACAGACATTACCTCAGAGTAAAAGGTTGGGAAAAGGTTTTCCAATCAAATGGACCTAAGAAACAAGTGGGTATGGCTATACTAATATCTAACAAGATTGATTTCAAACTAAAATCAATCAGAAGAGATGGAGATGGACGCTTTATACTCATAACAGAAACAATTCATCATGAGGAAGTCTCTATCCTGAATATCTATGCCCCTAATATAAAAGCACCCACATATGTAAAAGAAACATTACTAGAACTCAAAGCACACATCAAACTCCACACTCTAATAGTGGGAGATTTCAATACTCCTTTCTTACCAATGGGCAGGTCAACCAGACAGAAACTTAACAGAGAAATAAGAGAACTAACAGATGTAATGAATCAAATGGACTTAACAGACATCTATAGAACATTCCACCCCAAACAGAAAAGAATATACATTCTTCTCAGCATCTCATGGATCCTTCTTGAAAATTGATCACATACTTGGTAACAAAGCAAACATCCACAGATACAAAAAAATCATAGTAACCACCTGAATCTTATAAGACCACCATGGAATAAAGTTAGAATTCAACAACAATGCTACCCCCAGAAAGCCTACAAACTCATGGAAACTGAACAGTCAATTACTGAACCACCCCTGGGTCAGAGAAGAAATAAAGAAAGAAAATAAAGTCTTCCTTGAATTCAACAAAAATAAAGACACAACATACCCAAACCTATGGGACACTAAAAAAACAGTGCTAAGAGGAAAGTTCATAGCGCTAAGTGCCCACATAAAGAAAACTGAGAAAGATCACATTAGAGACTTAACAGCTCAGCTAAAAGCTCTAGAAAAAAAGAAACAGACTCACCCAAAAAAGAGTAGAAGACTGGAAGTATTCAAACTGAGGGTTAAAATCAACAAAACAGAAACACAGAAAACAATCCAAAGAATCAATGAAACAAAGAGCTGCTTCTTTGAGAAAATCAACAAGATTGACAAACCCCTATCCAAACTAATCAAAAGGCAAAGAGAGAACATGCAAATTAACAAGATCAGAAATGAAAAGGGGGACATAACTATAGACACTGAGGAAATTCAGAGGATCATTAGGTCTTACTACAAAAGCCTGTATGCCACAAAATTGGAAAATCTAAAAGAAATGGACATGTTTTTAGATAAGTACCATACACTAAAATTAAAACAAGACCAGGTAAACAATTTAAATAGACCTATAAGTCGAGAAGAAATAGAAGTTGTCATTAAAAACCTCCCAACCAAAAAATCCCAGGACCAGATGGTTTTAATGCAGAATTCTACCAAAACTTCCAAGAAGAGCTGATACCTATACTCCTTAATGTGTTTCACATAATAGAAACAGAAGAGTCAATGCCAAATTCCTTTTTTGAAAAGCTACAGTCACCCTGATACCAAAACCACACAAAGACTTAATCAAGAAAGAAAATTACAGACCGATCTCACTCATGAACATCGACCCAAAAATTCTCAATAAAATACTGGGAAACCAAATTTAAGAACACATCAAAAAAATTATCTATTATGATCAAGTAGGCTTCATCCCAGAGATGCAGGGCTGGTTCAACATATGAAAATCTATCAACTTAATCCATCATATAAAGAAACTGAAAGAAAAAAACCCATATGATCATTTCATTAGATGAGAAAAAAGCATTTCACAAAATTCAACACCCCTTTATGATAAAGGTCTTGGAGAGATTAGGGATACAAGGTTCATATCTAAATATAATAAAAGCAATATACAGCAAAAGGACAGCTAATATCAAATTAATTGGAGAGAAACTCAAAGCCATTCCACTACAATTAAAAACAAGACAAGGCTGTCCACTCTCTCCATACCTCTTCAATATATTGTTTGAAGTTCTAGCAATAGCAATAAGACAACATAAGGAAACCAAGGGGATTCAAATTGGAAAGGAAGAAGCCAAATTTTCATTATTTGCAGATCATATGATAGTATACATCAGTGACCCCAAAAACTCTACCAAAAAACTCCTAAAGCTGATAAATACCTTCAATAATGAGGCAGGATACAAGATCAACTCAAAATATCAGTAGCCCTCATATACACAAAGAATAAAGAAGCAAAGAGGGAAATCAGAGAAATATCACCTTTCACAATAGCCACAAATAGCATCAAATATTTTGGGGTAACTCTAACCAAGGAAGTGAAAGATCTATTTGACAAGAACTATAAGGCTTTGAAGAATGAAATTGAAGAGGATACCAGAAAATGGAAGGATCTCCCATGCTCTTGGATTGGAAGGATCAACATAGTAAAAATGGCAATTCTACCAAAGGCAATCTATAGATTCAAAGCAATCCCCATCAAAATCTCAACAAAATTCTTCACAGACCTTGAAAGAACAATACTGAACTTTATTTGGGAGGGAAAAAAACAGGATAGCCAAAACAATCCTATACAATAAAGGAACTTCGGGAGTCATTACCATCCCTGACATCAAACTATATTACAGAGATACAGTAATGAAAACAGCTTGGTATTGGCATAAAAACAGAGACATTGACCAATGGAATTGAATCGAAGATCTGGTTATTAATCCACAAACATATGAATACCTGATTTTTGACAAAGGAGCTAAAATTATATAATGGAAGAAAGAAAGTATCTTTAATCCATTTGGACTTGGGTTTTGTGCACGGTGATCGATATGGATCTATTTTCATTCTTCTACAGGTTGACATCCAGTTATGCCAGCACCATTTGTTAAAGATGCTTTCTTTAACAAAGACTTCAATATAAATCTGACCACACTGAACCTGGTAGAAGAAAAAGTGGGAAGAGTCTGCAACACATGGGCACAGGAGACCATGTCCTACGTTTAACCCCAGTAGCACAGACAATAAGAGCAACAATGAATAAATGCAACCTCCTAAAACTGAGAAGCTTCTGTAAAGTGAAGGACACTGTCATTAAGAGAAAAAGGCAACCTACTGAATGGGACAAGATCTTCACAAACCCTGCATCAGACAAAGGTCTGATCTCCAAAATACATAAAGAACTCAACAAATTAGACGTTAAATTTCTAAATAACACAATTAAAAAATGGGGTACTGAACTGAACAGAGAATTCTCAACAGAAGTTCAAATGGCCAAAAGATACTTAAGGTCATGTTCAACTTTCTCAGTGATCAAGGAAATGCAAATCAAAACAACTCTGACATACCATCTTACACCTGTCAGAACGGCTAAAATCACAAACACCAATGATAATCTAAGCTGGAAAGGGTGTGTAGTAAGGGGAACAATCTTCCATTTCTGGTGGAAATGCAAACTTGTGCAACCACATTGGAAATCCGCGTGGCAGTTTCTCAGGAAACTTAGAATCAATCTACCTCAGGATCCAGCAATACCACTCTTGGGAACATACCTAAGAGATGCCCAATTATGCTATAAAAGCATTTGTTCAACTATGTCCATAGCAGCACTATTTGTAATAGCCCGAACCTGCAAACAACCTAGATGTCCCTCAATGGAAGAATGGATAAAGACAGTGTGGTACATCTACACATTAGAGTACTACTCAGTGGTTAAAAAAAAATGACATCTTGAATTTTGCATGCAAATGGATGAAAATAGAAAACACTATCCTGAGTAAGATAACCCAGATCCAAAAAGATGAATATGGTATGTACTCACTCATTAGTGATTCTATCCATAAATAAATGACATTGAGCCTATAAATCGTGATCCTAGAGAAGCTAAATAAGAAGGTGAACCCAAAGAAAAACATATATAGATCTTCCTGGAAACTGGAAACAGACAAGATCACAGGGCAAAAGTTGGGAGCATTTGGGTGGGAGTGGGGTGGGGAGAAGGGGAGAGGAGGAGATAGAAGGGAGAAGAAGAGGATTGGGGAGAGCTTGGGGGTGTGGGATGGTTGAGATGGAGGAAGGGTGGATATGAGAGCAGGGAAGAGGATATCTTAATTAAGGGGGTCTTTTTAGGGTTGGCAAGAGACTTGGCTTTAGAGGGGTTCCCAGCAAAGTCCTTGGGCAATAGAGGAGGGGGTGCCTGAACTGGCCTTGTCCCATAGCCATACTGATGAATATTTTGCATATCACCATAGAACCTTCATCTGGCAATGGATGGAGATAGAGACAGAAACCCACACTGGAACACTGGACTGAGCTCCCAAGGTCCCAATGAGGAACAGAAGGAGGGAGAACATGAGCAAGGAAGTCAGGACCACGAGGGGTTGGTCCACCCACTGAGACAGTGTGCCTGATCTAATAGGAGCTCACCAAAGCCAGCTGGACTGTGACTGAACGAGCATGTGATCAAACTGGACTCTCTGAATGTGGCTGACAATCGGGGCTGACTGAGAAGCCAATGATAATGGCACTGGGATTTGATTCTACTGCATGTACTGGCTTTTTGGGATCCTAGTCTGTTTGAATGCGCACCTTCCTAGGCCTAGATGGAGGGGGGAGGGCCTTGGACTTCCCACAGGGCAGAGTACCCTGCCCTCTCTTAGGACTGGAGGGGGAGGGAGAGTAGGGAAGTGGGAGGGAAATGAGAGGAGGTGCAAATTTTGAATGTTATTATTTATAAAGCAATAAAAAAAAACAAAAAAAGAAACATGTGAATATGGTAATAAACCATTTTGTATTCAGATGTCAAGCAGTACCATTTAGGCATTTGGTAGATAAAACATTGTTTGTTTTAAATTCTATTACACAAGAGAATATACTCCTTTACTGTCTTTGAGATCACATGCTGTGCACAATTCTTTCAATGGATATTTAAATGAGATAATGTGATTAATTTTGATAATCATTGCAAAATTACAATTTCATCTTTTTGCTTTCTTGAGATAGGATCTCGTTCTGTGGTCCAAGTTGACCCGGAACTCACCTTATATCCTAAATTGACTTCAAATTTTTGGTGACTTTATCAATTATCTTGCCTGTCCCTTCTGATCCGAATTTAAAAAAATAATCCACAAAAAAAGTAAGCTGAGCAAGCCTGTAAGTAATACACCTCCATGGTCTCTGAATCAGGTACTGCCTTTGGGATTCTGCCCTGTTTGAGTTCTTGCCTTGACTTCCTTCAGTGATAAAGAGCAATAGTGAAGTGTAAGCCAAATAAATCCTTTCTTCCTCCTCCCCCCCAAAAAAAACTCAAGAAATTGCTCACCAAAAGAACACATTTAAAAAAATTTTTAAAAATGGAGTACAGACTTAAACAGAGAACTCTCAACAGAGGAATCTAAAATGGCTGAAAGACACTTAAGGAAATGTTCAGCATCCTTAGTCATCAGAGAAATGCAAATCAAAACAACTCTGAGATGGAAATCTTATTCCTGTAAGAATGGCCAAGATCAAAAACACTGATGACAACTGAGAGACCCTCATGAGAGACCCTCACCCCTTATTTTCAAAGGGACAAGAATTTCCTAGCAAAATGTTGTAAAATTAGAAAAAATAGATTAGCAGTGCTTTCCTTTCCCCCTTCCACCCAAGCACAAGGTCATTTAGCCAGCCAGCCACCTGTTGATAACACATAAAACAAGGAGAAAGTTGACTTATCAGGATAGGAGGGGGCAGAAGGCCTTGCACCCCTGCCAAGAGCCACTTCAAAAAGCCTCTTTGTAAATTACACCTTTTAAAAACTAACCCTGCAAAGGAATTTTTAATTTCTCTCTCTACCTTGTTGTTTCGTGGTAATGAAGAGGAAGTTCCTGTCCAGAGAGTAATTGCCTCTACTTGCAATAAAAGAGTTAACCTTGCATTTTGCAGTCTGGTCCACTCTGCTTTCTGGTGGTCTCCCTCGTGGGGGGTGGGGGAACGTGATCTGGGCACAACAACTTATGCTGGGAGGTTGTGGGGTAAAGGGAACACTTCTGCATTGCTGGTGGGAATGGAAGCTGGTACAGCCCCTTTGGATGTCTGTGTGTCGATTTTCCAGAAAATTAGGAAACAATCTTCCTCAAGACCCAGTAATACCACTTTTGGGTATATATCCAAAGGATGCTCAATCGTGCCACAAGGACATCTGCTCAACTATGTTCATAGCAGCTTTGTTTGTCATAGCCAGAACCTGGAAACAACCTAAATGCCCCTCGACCAAAGAATGGATTAGGAAAATGTGGCACATTTACACAACAGAAAAAAAATAACATCTTGAATTTTGCAGGAACATGGATGGAACTAGAAAATATTATTTTAAGTGAGGTAACCCAGACCCAGAAAGACAATTATCACATGTACTCACTCATAGGTGGTTTTAAAACATAAAGCAAAGAAAACCAGCCTACAAACCATAATCTCAGAGAACTTAGACAATGAGGACACTAAGAGAGACTTACATAGATCTAATATACATGGGAAGTAGAAAGTAGAAAAAGACAAGATGTCCTGAGTTAATTGGGAGCATGGGGACCTTGGGGGAGGGTTGAATGGGGAAGGGAGAGGCAGGGAGGGGAGCAAGGAAAAATGTTGAGCTCAATAAAAATCAATAAAAAAGAAAGTCCCAGAATACAGAATTAAGATGTATCATCCAATTACATTCCTATAAAAAATTTACCAATAGAGAATTATTTTTAAAAATTCACTCTTTATAGCATGACCCAAGAATATAAAACATTTATGGATGAACTAAACAAAATACGTGACATGGAAGACTTAAGTATTTAAAACTATAAACTATTGCTGAGATTCATTGTAGAAGACATAAATAAATACCATGTTCATAAATTCAAAATTTCCAATGTATTAATGACTCACAGATTCAATTTTAGTCCAAATAAAACCTCTTAATGCTTTTGGATAAAAATTCACAAAGTAACTGAAAATGCACATGAAAATACCAAAGATCATAAGAGCCAGACATCTTGTTAAAATAATAACCACCACCACAATAACAGCAGCAGCAACACCACCACCACCAATAATAATAATAATAATAATAATAATAATAATAATAATAATAATAATAAAGTTGTACTGAATCAGAGCCTTCTTTGGAGATTATCCTACTTTGGCATGGTAGCAGGCAGGTGGGCAGGCAGTACAATGGAGCAGTAGCTGAGAACTAACCTCTTATCTGCAAGCAAAGGAGAGAAAGAGAGAGAACTAACTAGAAATGGTGTGGACTTTTGAAACCTCCAAACCTTCTTCCAGTGATAGGCCCTTCTCCAATAGAGCCACACCTCCTAATTTTTCCCCAAGCAGTTCTACAATTGGCCACCAGTCACTCAAATATATGAGCTTATGGAGCCCTTCTTATTCAAACCATCACATTCAGTAATAGAAACTGCTGTCTAGGACATGAAATACCTGCAACCATCAGCCATTGCCAACGGAAAAATGATGATAGAAAAAAGAGAATCATCTTATAAAGTTACTTCCACTCTGAAATTAATGACTTCTCTCTTCTCAAGTTTATTGTCTGCACAAATAAATAATACAAAAAAAAAGATTTGAAGAGGAAGCAGAGAACCTGTGGCATTGTCAGATTTATAAGAGTTTCAGAAAACAGTGTTAAGGATGACTGTGTTTGACTTCAAAGTAGGGCAGATGAAAAAGGTGAGGACCTGGCCTGACTAAAGGTCATTATCAAAGTGATGTTACTCACAGCCACTGAACAAGGTAGGATAATTGCCAAAGAAGTTTCCCAATTTCAGATGGAAAGGACCCACAGTATACCCAATCAAGAGGGCATCTCTGCTTTACTTCTATCTTTTCTGCTGAGAACACAAAAAACCAAAGATGAGAATGGGGGCCCTAAAAGTTCCTTTCTCCACTAGCAAAGCAGATGTGGGGCGTGGGGGAGTATAGATGGGATCTCAGCACGTGAAAGGTTTTCTGTCTGACAACCAGGCAGCAAACATGGAGGTTGGCAAAGACTGCAGTGGTGGACAGTCACCAGACCAGAGTCATGTCCACAAGTCTGGGTCCTGAGACGAGCCCCCCAAAATCCTAGGATCCAAGAAATTGCTGATAATCAGGCTCCCTAGCATGGTCTGAGCTACCTGGAGTGTGTTCACCTGGACAGTTTCTCATTCAAGTTCCTCTCTCTACCAAGGCTTCTTGTTCTAGCCCAAAAACTGCATCTGGCTGGGCAATCAGATACCCTGTCCCAGGGAAACAACAGAATTGTCTTACTAATGCTGGGGTCATTGTAGATTAAGACCCATAGTTGCTTGCTCTTTGAAGGTGGCATAGCCTCTGTGACTGCCCTCTGTATGGGCCATTGGCCCTTCATGTAGAGTACTCCATCCACAGTTCAGTTGGGACTAGGCAAAGTAGACAATAAGCCTCTCCACCAAGCTCAGTGAGTGTTTCATGTGTTTCTTCCCTGCAGCATCTGGGAGAGGGAGACACTACTGGTAGCATCATTCTATATCCCACTGTGTAGTGGTCCTTCACCCACAAACAACATATGGCTGTTGTTCTAAAGCATGACAACTCTGTAGAGCTTGTTCCAGGTAATTGGCTCAGGTCATACGCCTAGGAATTAGGAATAAAAACTCAAGTGGTCTACTTTAGTACCCAGTATTAAATGCTATGAAATAAAAACATAGTTATAGAATTAAAATCATTTTAAATTTCACAGAAGAAAAACATCGGGCATTAGAAATACTTTGCCCTAGAAATTCATGCACTCAACACACACTTATTGAACAGAGATCCAACTGCAAAGTAATATAGATACTAATATTAATATAAAAAACCCAGGCTCTTAGGACTTAGATTTGATCCCTAGCAACGTCCCCCAACTCTCTGTCTGTCTATCTATCTATCTATCTATCTATCTATCTATCTATCTATCCATCTATCATCTATTTATGTCTCTATGTCTTTATCTAGCTATCTGTCTAACTCTATCTCTCTCTATCTCTGTCTCCTGAACTTAAACTTTAGTTAGAGGAGGAAAGAATACTTACAAACAAACATATCTATGACAGGCAGAAGGAAAGAAGAGACTGCCTTCCAGGTGGCCAGGAAGTCATCTGCTTGGGCTGATAGCGCAGACTCTATAAGGAACATGGAGATAGAAAATGCTAAACATAGAGGCTAAATCATCAGCAACATAACTAACCTTAGCTTATCAGTCATGAGACAAAGAGCAGGAAACCAGAGGCTATATGGCCTGGACAGTCAACTCAGACAGGGGAAACTCAGATAGGGCAAAAGATCTGTGTATGGCTTTGTCCCCACCAAATAGAAACTCCCTTCTACGGATACCCCAATTCCTATCAAAGAGCACATATAATTGTTCATGTCCTAGATCCCATTCTGTTATGCCCACATTTCACCTGGTACTGTTGAATTTAGTGTAACCATTCAAATTTGCCAGAGTGGGCACCAGTTTTCTCAGAGAGGCAGAATATCAGAGTCAGTGTGCCAAAGAGCAGTGACAGGCAGGTTTTGCCACATCCACGGCTGTCTCACCTGTGTGACAAAATGCCTCTCAGGTGGTGGCCGTCTCAAAATGAGGGCCTCGTGCTTCTTGGAGCTTGGCCCCCGGAGGTTCCCTGGCAGTCTGCTCGAGTTGAGGTGCCTGATCAGCCTCAACGACCTCGTTCGCTTTGTTCCTGGCGATGGTTTCTTGCATTGACTCTGCTGTTCTATTTTTCTCTTGACAAAAACTTAATCTGTTCAAGGAACCAGGAAACATTCCCAACGGCTCCTTGAATACGGAGGAACTGATGCGTCAGTTCCCTCCCTTGATTCAGGCCATTAATGTTATGATTAAGACTCTGACTCCGCTCTCTGGGGGGAATTTACAGATACCCTAGAACAGAAAGAGCTCATGATAGGAGATTTGGTAGAAGATGGGCAAATTATGAAGGAAAATGTATGGAATGGCATGAATTACCATTTATGGAGAGGCCAGCCAGAATGAGAAACCCCTGGTACATTTTAGATAGGAAAGAAAGGCAGGCTATTCTTGATAACATGAAGCCAGCCATTCAATGTTGAAATAAACCCTGGGGGTGGAATCCTGAAGAATGGTGTTTGGGTTACCTTGGTTACCTTGAGGGCAGATATGATTTAGGGCCATGAGAAAGCACAGTTGAAGAATGGTGTTTGGGTTACCTTGGTTACCTTGAGGGCAGATATGATTTAGGGCCATGAGAAAGCACAGTTAGTGGTGTGAGACGAATTTCAAAGAACAGCTCTGCCCACCTGGCCCTGACCACAAGACTTGCTGAGAATAATCAATTGTCTGTAATCATTTTTCTATGGAAACTTTGATGTCTGCCAACTTCCTTCTGTAATCTCTTAAAAGTGATGCTTGAATTTTAGTAAAGTTGCAGCAGATTCAAATCTCATTAGAGTTGTGTCTGTCTGTCATTCGCCGAATCCTGGGTTCTCCTAAGCCTTCACCCCTGTTCTCCCTCGGTCTTCGATCTCCAAGAGAGTCAGTCTGCGGCAAGGTTTCTCCTGCAGAAGGGCACCTCAGGGCCACCCATTAGCTATGAGCCCAGACTGATGAGCTTGCTGATGACATAAAGCATCCCCCAAAGGATAATACCACAGATAACTAGCCCCGGACACTATCCAAATTCAAAACTCAATGCAAACTCTCAATTGAATGTGTACTTCTCATAACACTATAAATTTGAACCATCATAAATCTCTGCAGAACAGATGACATTAGAAAAATGCAGGTACACTTGCATATCACAGTACATCATAAAAGGAAGTCAGTACAGGAACTAGAGCCTGGAGGCAGGAGCTGATGCAGATGCCATGGAGGGGTGCTGCTTACTGGCCTGCTTCCCCTAGTTTATTAACCCTGCTTTCTTATAGAACTCAGAACCACCAGCCCAGGGATGGTACCACCACCATGGAGTGGATCCTCTCCCATCAATCACTAATTAAGAAATTGCTCTGCAGGCTGGCCTACAGCCCAAGCTTATGGAGGCATTTCCTCAACTGAAACATCCTCCTCTCAAATAACTCTAGCTTATATCAAGTTGACATAAAACTAGACTGCACAACATACTAATTAGGCAATGATACTGTGTTGGGGGAATTCTGTTAGTTCATTCCCGGCTGCTCAGCCAAAGTTAATCATACAGAAACCATATTAATTATGACACTGCTTGGCCAATGACTTAAGTGTATTGCTAGCAAGCTCTTACATGTTTAAGTAACACATTTCTATTATTTTGTATCTTACCATGAGGCCTACTGGCAAGATTCCAGCTGGTGGCTCATGTCTTTCTCCTCTGGCAGCAACATGGTGTCTCATTGACTCAGCCTCTTTTTTCTCCCAGCATTTAGTTTAGTTTTCCTGCCTAGCTCTATTCTGCTAAGCCACTGGCCAAAGCAGCCTTATTCATTAACCAATAAAAGCAACACATATATAGAAGGATTGGGCGCCAGATGATAATAAACATTAAAAAAAATCCCACTCTATCTCAGAATTGAGTATAATAAAAGGGTAGACTCACAGATCACAGTCCTCTGAATGAACGGGTAACAGGAACCAAATCCAGCACCGGAAAAGAGAGGGAGTGTGTGATTTACCTCAACATTTATAGTATAAGAGACCACGCCCAAGTGGGCTGGTATCTTAAAGACTTTTGGCTGAAGGAGCTCCCACAGCAATACTGTCTTTTATATACAAGATTTGTAGATATCCAAAACATAGATAAGGGACATTATTGATTATAAGAATATTTGAATAGGAGTACTCTCAGAAAAAGGTGCTTAAGGTACCTTAAAGCAATGCCTAACCTAATATTATATATATTTTTAAATTTGATTTTTATTTGCGTGTATGTATGTGGGTATTGATGGAGGCCAGAAGAGAGTGTCAGATCCTCTGCAGGTAGAATTACAGGTAGTTGTGAATTGCCCAGGATGGGGTTTAGGAACTGAGCTCTGGTCTTCCACAAGACCAGCAAGTGCTCTCAGCTACTGAATTACTTCAGCCCCCAAAATGCCTTCTTGAGTTGGGCATAGTGGTATGTGTCTTTAATCCCATCATTCATGAGGCAGAGACTAGTGGATCTCTGAGTTCAAGGCCAGCCTGGTCTATATATAAATTTTCAGACCAGCTAGGGTGACATAGTGAGACCCAGTCTCAAAATTTTTTTTTGTTTTTTCAATTTAACTAACAACTGCATTTAAAGGATTCACCTATTGAAATATTTGCTTGCACATAAAGATTTACAAGAAAGTATTATCTGCATTAGCAAAAGAAAGGGTAGAAAGCCCTAAATGGCCCATATTCCTTTGAAACCAGTAATGGCAAAATAACATGTATTACCTGTGACAAAATTACCCCAATTGGCAAATGTGACATGAAAATGGAAAGGAGAGAGAGTGAATGATATGAGTTGGGAAGCTATGGAAGAGGAGAACCAACTAAAACAAATGTTACTTAAAGAATGCCATAATGAGGGGTGAGGTAAACAGTTTAGTGTGTAGGAGCACTTGCTTTGCAATCGTGAGGAACTGAGTTCAAATCCTCAGCATCTACATAAAAAGCCGAGCATGGCTGCAGGTGCCTGTAACTCAGCGTTTTCATTTTGTTTCTTTTGCCATGATAAAATCCAGACAAAAGCAAGTTGGGGGCCACCAAATTGGTTCAGTGGGAAAAGGTGCCTGATGTCAAGCCTGAAGATCTGAATTTAATCCCAAGTACCTACATGGTAGAAGAAAAAAGAGAACCAACTCCACAAGTTGTCTTCTGAACTCCACTTGGACACTATGGTAGCATGTGTGTCTCTACATGCACACACACACACACACACACACACACATATACACGGGGAAAGTGAAAGAAGGGAGGGAGAGAGGGAGAATAATTTTTTTAAAGCAACTTAAAGGAGGAAAGGATTATTTTAATTCATCTCCAGGTTACAGTATATCACAGCAGGTAAGTCAAGGTAGGAACTTAAATGAACTAGTACTTTATATCCACAGTCAGCAAAAAAAAAACTTAATGCATATATTCTAGTAATTAACTCACTTTCTCCCCTCTTTTTTTAAAGATGTGTGTGTGTGTGTTTTGTCTGCATGTATGTCTGTGTGCCATATGCCAACAGAGACCTGAAGAAAACATTGGATCCTCTGGAACTGCAGCTGCAGACAGTTTGTGAGTTGCCATGTGGGTGAAAAGAAATCAACTTGGGTCCTCCGAAAGGACAGACATTGAGCAATCTCTCCAGGACCCAAGGTATGATGCTGCCCACTATGGGCAGGTCCTCACGTATCAATTAACATAATTAAGGCAATACTTCATAGACATTTTAGAGGACTTTATCTCAGGTGATTCTATACTGTGTCAAGTTGACAATTAAAACTAATAATCACATTCAGTACTCATGAGGGAAGACCACCAGACCCCAAGTTTGGGGGATAGATATGGTAATGGCTTACTAAAAATGTCATCATGTTTAACATTGCTGAATAATATATTAAAAGGCTAAAGTGGAGCTGGAGAGATGGCTGACTTGGGAGTCTTCTGTTTTGTGTTGATTTCATTGGTTAAATAAAGAAACTGCCTTGGCCCTTTAATAGGACAGAAAATTAGGTAGGTGGAGTAAACAGAACAGAATGCTGGGAGAAAGAAGCTGAGTCAGGCAGTCGCCATGATTCTCCCACTCCAGGCAGACGCAGGTTAAGATCTTTCCTGGTAAGCCACCTTGTGGTGTTACACAGAATATTAGAAATGGGTTAGATCAATATGTAAGAGCTAGCCAATAAGAGGTTATAACTAATGAGCCAGGCAGTGTTTAAAAGAATAGCTTCCGTGTAATTATTTCAGGTAAAGCTAGCCATGCGGAGCTTCCACCGCACCTCATACAACAGAGATGTTACCGATAAACTACCACCGCTGCTCCACACAACAGATGGCTCAGAGGTTAAGAGCACTGGCCATTCTTTCAAATTCCTGAGTTCAATTCCCACCACCCACGTGGTGGCTCACAACCATCTATAATGTGATCTGGTGCCCTCTTCTGGCATGCAAGCATACATGCAGGTAGAACACTGTATATATAATAAATATTTTAAAAAGCCTAAAGTGGTAAATTTCATGTTATGTATATTTTATCACTTCCACACCCAAGATTCAAGATACTGTACTGTGGGAGCCCTCATATGACTCAGTTTCCGTCTGGAAAGTCATTTGAGTTTAAGCTTGCCTACTCTGCTCTTTTCCATAACCTTGAGGGTTGTGAGAGACTTCTGATTTAGCCTGTAAGAAAAAGCCACTCTATCTAGTAGAAAGTGTACTGCTGACAACAAACTTCAGGAACATCAAGATAGAAAATAAAGGCTGCTTCCGAGCAGCAAGCCCGTGTTGGAGAGGAGGCTGCTCACTCAAGCACAGGAATGGACTTGTGGTTGGATACTGACTGACCATCTGTGCTGTGCTTTGTTCTGCTTTTGTATATAAGCAAGTTCTGAAATAAACTCTGGGCTGTTTGGCTGCTTCGGCATGACCAGACAGACCTCCCGATTCTATCCTGTCTTCTGTTTCTTTCATCTGACTTTTCTTTGGTCCCAAGGATCCCCTATCCAGGAACCCTAGCTGACTTTGTAGGAGCAGTTCCTACACTGTACATGTGGAGAAAGACTCCAAACAGGAAATTCTGTCAGGAGATGGTAATTCTCCAGATGTGACACTACAATCTGGACCAGGACCGCCTGAGTGCAGAGGAAGCTTTCTGAGCATAGTGCATCAGGCTTACAAGTTCTTTGTTGACAACTGGCTTTTTTGTCACTGTGTTTCCTCTCTTTGTCAGTTTCTAGAGTCCTAAAGTAGTTGGCTTTTTGTTCATTTTACTTTCTTGTTGGTTTTATTATATGAGTGTATGTGCCTGTTTATGTGTACATGTATGCAAGTACATACATATACAAGAGTTTATGTGTATATGTACACATGTGCATACATATACAAGAGTGTATGTGCATGTTTATGTGTGTATGTATGCATGTGCACGCATATTAAGAGTGTATGTGCATGTTTATATGTGTATGTATACATGTGCATGCATATGTAAGAGTGTATGTGCATGTTTATGCATATATGTACACATGTGCATACATATACAAGAGTGTATGTGCATGTTTATGTGTGTATGTATGCATGTGCACGCATATGTAAGAGTGTATGTGCATGTTTATGTGTATATGTATGCATGTGCAAGCATATGTAAGCCAGAGGATCCCCTAGATGTCATTTCTCAGACATTGTTCATCTTTTTGTTTTCTTTCTTTTCTTCTTTTTTTTTCATTTGAGACAAAGGCTATCACTGGTCTGGAACATACCAAGTAGGCTGGGCCAGATGACCAGTGAACCTCAGCAATCTGCTTATTTCTATCTGTCCCATGCTGGGATTACAAGTTCATATCAACATGCCCAACTTTTTAAAAATATAGATTCTGGAGACCAAACTCAGATCCTTGTGTTTATAAGGTGAGCCCTTTACAGGTGGCAATATATACCTGGTCCTACCCTGGCTTTTTGAGGGGAGAATTTGTTAAGCTCATCACTAAGTTCTTCTAGAAGCCTTACTTGGGTAGTAGCTGATTTTATTTCCTAATTCTTCCAAAAAAGAGTTAAAAAAAAGAGACAATGAGTAACACCAAGAAAGTTTCCTTCTAAACTGTTATGAAAGACACTTTATGTAAATTTCCCATTAAGAAAAGCATGCCTCAAACAAAGCAGAATACTGAACACTCTATTTGTTTGAGTGGTCTTTTTAACTACTCAGCAGCTGAGCTGTTGTGATCATCTTGCTATAAAAACAAAAGTTCTGCCCTCTAGAGTCTAGATCATCAGGTGGACTTAAAATAGGTTTTCACACAATCAAGTTGAATTGCACATCTTTCTTTCACCCAGCAGATGGGGACGTTTTATAAGACATGGAGAAATTGTTCAAACATATCTAAGTAGCTAAAAGAGAAATTGTCTCTATTTTTCTTTCTTCTTTATCAACATGTTGAAATCACTTACAAAATTGTTTTGATCAAAAAGTAGCATTAATTATATGTACATTATAATATACCCATATACTATGTATGTATATACATATACAACATACACATATACTATAAATATACACATAATATATACATAATATATTTATGTATATGTGTGTGTGACTAAGAACAATTATGAAAATCAGGAAAAAATTACAACTTCTTCCATACCTGGTTTCCATAAGGATTTTTTTTGTCAAATGCTGTCTTATTTAGCATCAGATCACACACATCTGCCTACTAGCTGATAAAAACAGAACAGCGGTATGTAAAAATGGGCAAATTTTTCTTTCAATAATTGATCCCTCTGTTTTCTTCTCATTTTCTTCAACAAAGTTTCCTAACTCTTCTTTGTTCCCTACATTAGTTCTTTAGAATTTATACCATAGCACCCCCTGTAGGGATAAGTCCCGCCCCTTAGGGGGCGTGTTCGCCTCGGGCTAAGGTTTGCCTATAAATTTGGCGAGCGTGCTCCCAGCTGCTGCTTCTGCTTTCCTGGTCTCCGCAGGAACGGTGGTTCTGTAAGTCTATTAAAGATATATATATATATATATATATATATATATATA
The DNA here is from genome assembly GCF_000317375.1 of Microtus ochrogaster. NCBI lineage: Eukaryota > Metazoa > Chordata > Mammalia > Rodentia > Cricetidae > Microtus > Microtus ochrogaster. Next base: position 59,263,050 of record NC_022026.1, on the reverse strand, counting down.
TATATATATTACAATCTGTCTGCATTCATTTACGCCGTTACAACCCCCATGTACGTTTTCATTACCTGCAATTTCAGTTACACAAGTCAACCAATATTGGCCAGAAAATGTCAGAAATAAACAACTCATGACTCCTAGATTTCATTATGTTCTGAGTACTAGGATTAAATCCCAGGTCTTCCTGCTCTGTCAGGCCATAGATACAAATCATCATTGGTCTAATGTATTCATAGTGGCTGCCCTGCCTGCTGGATAGTTTCCTACTAACCGTCTTGGTTATAAGATCATCTACTACAATGTCACAGTGTTTGTATTCAAGCAACACTTGGGTACAGAGGGCAAAAGTAATGCTGACAGTTCAGCCATACCAAAGAGAAATGGGAGAAATACCAAAAAACAAAAACAAGTAAACAACAAGAAACAAAACCCCCACAAAACTGGAAAGTATTTTGCTTATATGAAAAGAAGAAAATACTAGACTTAAGGCAAGACAAATTGTATATTGAGGTTGCTACGATGTACAATACCATGTTTTGAGACTAAACACAATCTATGTGTGCGAGAGAGAAACAGTATAGTGAACGCACACATGTGAAGTAGGGGAGAACATCTGGTGTCCTGCTCTGTCATTTTCCAACTTATTCATTTAAGACAGGGTTTCTTATTTAATTTGGAGCTAGGCTTGCAGTGAACAAGCCTCAGCAAGCCGCCTCTCTCTACGTCTCCCACAGCTATGGTGTTACAGGTACAAACAGGACCATACCCAGCATGTTAAAAATATTTTTCAATTTTGTTTTGTGTGAGAGCTTTATCTGCATGCATGTCTGCGTATCATGTGCCTGCAGAGGTTAGAGGGTGGTGAATAATTCCCTGGAACTGAAGTCACAGATGGGTGTGAGCTGCCATGTAGGGACTGAACCTGAATCCTTTGGTAAAGCAGCCACTGCTCTTATCCTCTGAGCCATCTCTCCAGCCTCTTGCTTCTGTTTTTTAACATGAATGTTGGAATATAAACTCAGATGCTCATGCTTCTGCATCAAACATTTTTACCCACTGAGCCATATCTCCAGCGCACACACATAACTTTTATTAAAATATATTATTGTGGTCAGCAGTTAAGAGTACTTGGTTAAGAGAAGTACAGTGGTTAATAGAAGACTGGGGTTTGATTCCCAACACATCCATGGCATCTTATAACTGTCTGTAACTCCAGTCCCAAGGGATCTGATGCTGTCTTCTAACCCCCACAGGCATGAGGCCTGCACATAATACACATACATGCCAAATAGTCACACATAAAATGAATCATTAGTTACATTAATTTCATTTGTGGAATTTTGTGTGGAATATCACAGACTGAGATATGAGTACAAAGTATTTCATGCAGAGTGAATTACTTGAGCTCAGATTTAAAAGCATCAAAACATCTTGTACATTTTTATGGAAGCCACAATACTTTGGCTACACTGTGTGTCAAGAGAGTCAAAATGTAGGATGGAGAAATGATGGGAAGTGTGACAGTAGGGGCACATCATTATCATAACCCTTAAAGAGGCACTAGGAAGTAAGGACAGCAATGTAAAGCTATACCATCAGCTCGTTTACTTAAAAGCCACTGTAGGCAAGTGTGGAGGCTGTAGAAGATAGAAGCAGAGAGATTAATTAAGAGTAGATAGATAGGGCCTGGAGAGATGGCTCAGTGGTTTAGAGCACCCATTGTTCTTACAGAGGACCTACATTCAATTTCCAGCACCTACATGATGGCTCATAGCCATCTGTAACTTGAAATTCCAATTCCAGAGGATCTGATTGATGCCTTCTGATCTCTATGAGCACCAGGCATATACACATGGTACTCATACAGACAGACAGACAAAACATTTACACATATAGAATAGATAAATCTAAACTTTTTTAAAAGAAGAGATAATGGATGATTTGCTGGTGGCCTATATCTGTAATCTTGAGAAGAAGATTGGTACAAGTTGAAGATCACACTAGGCTACCTAATAAAACATTGTCTCAAAAAAGGTGAGATAATGGATCACACAAAGTAAAGATGAGACTGTGAGTTGATAAACAATAGAGTCTTAGGAGGGGAAACATTAATGATGGAGACCTTTAGGAAACATGAGGGGAGCTCGCACTATGGAAAATTCAACAATAGGACCAACTTAGCCGAGAGCCTAAAGAGCCTTTGACGAAACACCTGGCAGTTGGCAGGAGAGCAGGACCTAAGTATGCCCATTATGTTCAGCAAAAGAGTCCTGGGGGCAACTACCAGCCTTCAAGAAAGATGGATTCAGGCAAGTTCTGGAGTAGATGAAAACTTCATATGACCAAAACAAGGTTGATGTGAATGAAGCAAAGGTAGATGGATAATTTGATACCAACCACGAAATTTTGGCATTGGTCTTTGTTAATAAATAGACTCTGCACTGTAACATTCTGCACTATGCACAAAGACCAATTGTTTTGAATTAGAAGACTCAGGTGGGAATATGCTTTACAGTTCCATACATATGCTGAAGAAATAGAGTGGTTCAAGCATTATAAAAAGTCTTTTGCTATTTACATGAGGCCACTGGGAGGAGACAAAGGTTTATATATCACACTGCATGTGAAGCCTCCTAAAAAGCCTTTATGTTAAAGTATAGAGTCTAAAAGACTGTCAGTGCACAAACTTTTCAAAAAAAACAAGAAATAAAGCTACTATATGACTCAGTTATACCCAAAAGATTTAGCATTCTACTCCATAAATACTTGCTCAGCCATGTTCACTGCTGCTCTATTCACAGTAGCATGGAAATGGAAGCAACCCAAATGTCCTTAAACTAAAGAATGGATTATGAAAATAGGGTACTATTGAGCTGTAAAGAAGAATGCATCAAGAACTATGAAGATAAATGGATGAAACTAGAGAAGATCATATTGAGTGAGTGTTCTCTCTAATTGGAAGCTCCTAGCTCTAAATCTTCAGATGTGAGTACATATCCATAAGTAACTGCAGAAGCATGGAAAGTAAAATGGAAGCATTGCCAGAATTCGTATGGGTGTAGGGGAAATGAAAAGGAGGGCTCTCTAGGAAGGGGAAGGAAGGTAAATACAGAAAAAGAAGGTAGAAAAATAAAATAAGAATATAAATGTCTCAAAAAGCCTTATGAAATCTTACTTGTTTACCTAAGAATCCCTAAAATGCATGTAATTTTGTATATAAATATACATATATAATTTCAATGACATTTTCTCATATGAATTTATTATGTTCCCTCCAAGAGTCAAAGACACCCTAACAAAACCCCAATACCCTAGGAAGTCCTCTTTTGAGCTGTTAGCCTAAGCTGTCCAAGAGATGCCCAAAACTTACAGCCTATTGTTATTATTGTTTTTGGTTGTCCCCCTAGAAATAGAAGATAAGTCCTATTGCTGAAGACATCATGCCCTTCAGGAACAGGACCCAGAGGTCCCTGAACTAGAACACTGACCTGAATATACCTCCCTGAAGACTAGCTTTCATGTTAGTAGAAGGTGCCATGCAAACTTCCAAAGGAGGGAGGAAACCAATAGTCCTACCCAGCTATGATGCCTAGAAACCATATCAATGACCAATATGATATTGGTCACAATAACCCTAAGGGTGCAACAATGGCATTCACACATCGACAGTAACCAACAGCTCTCTAATTAGACTTAAGACTTTTAATAACCCAGAAACCATGCCTCATACTGGAAACTTAACTGATTGCTCGGTGTTAGTGAAGTCATGAATTTTGAAGAAGAACCTATGTAACAGGCCCCCAGACCTTAGCAAAACTGATTCCATGACAGGCCATAAAAGTAATCACATAAACCTGCCAAAACTAAAACAAAGACCCAATCTATCTGTTTTAGTTAGGGTTTATATTACTGTGAAAAGACCCTATTAGTATGGCAATTCTTATAAAGGAATTGGGGCTGGCTTCCAGTTCAAAGGATTAGTCTATTATCATCATGGCAGAAAGCATTGCAGCACACAGAGAGATATGGTGCTGGAGAAGGAGCTGAGAGTTCTGCATCTGAATCTGCAGGCATAGCTTGAGCATATGAGACTACAAGTCCACCCCCATAATGACACACTTCCTCCAACAAAGCCACAGCTACTCCAACAAGGGTATACTTCTTAATAGTGCCACTCTGAATAGACTAAGCATTCAAACACATGAGTCTATAGAGACCATACCTAGTCAAACCACCACATTTCACCTCCTGGCTCCCATAGGCTTTATAGGCATGGCATAATGCAAAATGCATTTCCTCCTGCTTCAAAAGTCCCCATAGTCTATCATAGTATCAGCACCATTTAAAATCCCAAAGTTTTAAGTCTCTTCTGAGACTCATACAATCTCTGAATTGGTAACCCCTATAAAATCAAAATGAAAAAGAAAATCACATCCATCCAACATATAATCACACAGGATATACTTTATTATCCCAAAAGGGAGGAAAGAGAACATAATGAGGGAATACTGAACCAAAGTAGACCAAAACCCAGTTGGGCAAACTCCAAACTCCGTGTCTCCATATCTGATGTCAAAGTGCTCTTCAGAACTCCACCTCTTTTCCGCTTTGTTGACTGCAACACACTTCTTTCCCTTGGGCTGGATCCACTCCTTGTTAGGAGATATCCTTGGCAGATATCACATGACTCTGGTACCTCTAATGTCTTGGGGTCTCCATTGTAATCCAGGTTTCACCTTCACAGTTTCACACAATGGCTTCTCTAGGCCTCCATGCCAGGACACCCCTGGCAGATGCCTGGCCTCAGCAGCTTTGTTTAGTCTCAGAGGGAGATTCTATTAACCCCTTTCTTCTACCCTTGACTAAAAAAGCAGAACCATGGTCTGAAGCTGCCACGTTGTGCTGCTTGCTGAGGTTGGAACATGCTCTTTCATTCAATTACATCTTCACCAGCTTTTTGTTTTCCCTGGTTTCCTTCACTGCCTAGGCTTGGCTGTTTTGTAACTTGTTCTGTAGACCAGGCTGGTCTTGAACTCAGAGATCTGTATGCCTCTTTTTCCTGAGTGTTGGGACTAAAGGTATGTACCACAATGTCTGCACCTAAACAGTTCTTTAATTCCTTTGCACAAGTTGAAAGCTTAGCTGGTTGGGGTCTTACCCCGAGGTCTCCCTTACTTTATTCCATTTAACATCAGGATTTTCTTTAATCTGTTTATCTCTTTCAATACAGAATTTAGCTCTATTCCACGTCCTGGTGTCCCTTTTCTCCTCAAATTGTACATTTTGTATTTTTTCTTGTCAAGCTTGCTCCTTTTCATTATAGATCTTCATAAGAGTGAGCACTAATAACTATATGACAGAGTCAATACTAGGCTGTTTTGAGATTTCCTCTGCCAATGGAAAAGTCTTAACTTTAGCCCCAGGCAGACCTTTCAGACAAGGGAAAAAAGCAGCCACTAAAATATCACAAGACTGGTCTCTAGGTCACATATCAACATTCTTCTTCTCTGAAATCTCCTAAGCCAGACCTAGTTCAAATGACACTCAGTATCACTTTCTTCCATGTTCCTACTAAGATGGTCCATTAAGCCCCACTTAAAGCATTCAGCTGCTTTTCTAATCCATATTCCCAAATTCTATATACCTCCAAACAAAAGCATGGTCCAGCCTATACCAATAATACTCCAGTCCCTGGTACCAATTTCTGTTTTATTTAGGGTTTCTATTGCTGTGAAGAGACACCATGACCAACTCTTATAAAGGAAAACATTTAATTGGGACTGGCTTACAGTTTCAGAGGTCTGGTCCATTATCATCATGGTAGGACATGACAGCATGCAGGAAGACATAGTGTTGGAGGAGAAACTGAGAGTTCTTCATCTTGTTCCACAGGCAGCAGAAGGCAGCTGTGTACCACACTGGGAGTAGCTTGAGGTTACAAGTTCTCAAAGCCCACCCACAGTGACACCTTTCCTCCAGCAAGGTCACACCTCATTCAACAAGACCACACCTCCTAATAGTGCCACTTCCTATAAGCCAAGCAGTCAAAAATGAGTTTCTGTGGGTCATACCTATTTAAACCACCACACTTGTGTCAGTGCTGGGGAGCCTGTCTGTTACTTACCATATAAGAAAGCCAATCTCTTCCACATGTGAAAGACTGAAAACATTACAGAAATATCCTGACCTATACCATGTAATCATTATTTTTCTTTTTTGCTAAGAAAGGGGTTGAAAGGAATACACTGAACAAAGTAAGTTCCATTAAATTTATGTTTTCCTTTTAACCAGATAAATCACATGTATTACAATAAGGAAGAAAACTCTGTAGAACTATAAAAAATAATTTAAAATGCCAGACAAAGTCATTCTTTAGCCAGGAAGCTATTTGTCCATTGGGTTTCTAGTTAAGAAACCAAAATGCCCTGGAAAGTTCGTATAGATTTCAGCATGAACTCAACATTTCTGCCCTCTTTAGAAAAGGTCAAGGAGTGTAGTAAATTGGTCCAGATTCTCCTTTAAGAACAAAAGAAATATTTCCTATATACTAGCATAGTTCCATCTCTTTCTGGTACTGTCTTGTCCAATAAGAGTTGCTTTGCCAAAAGTTACATCTTTCTACAAGTCAGCTTGTATTTATTACCTAAGTGACATGGACCCAGGTCTCTCTCCTTGATTTGTAACAACTCTAAAAAGCTATTTTATTTTCTAAGATCACCTCTCAGTGAGGCAAGAGAGGTTTTCGACTTGAATTTCAACCCAACTGTGGAGGTTTGAATAAGAATGCTCCCTATATGTTTATAGACTTGAATGCTTAGTCACTAGTGAGTGAAACTGTTTGAGAGTGATTAGGAGGTGTGGCTCTCTTGGAGGAGGTGTGTCTCTGGAAGTGGGCTTTAGGGTTTCAAAAGCTCACACCAGGTCAAGCCTCTCTCTCTCTCTCTCTCTCTCTCTCTCTCTCTCTCTCTCTCTCTCTCTTTCTAGATCATGTTATAAAGCTCTCAGCTACTGCTTGTTTTCTTGAAATCCTCTACCCCTTCTGGCTCTTATGCTCTTTCTGCCTCCTCTTTCACAGAATTCCATGATCTCTAAGCGGAAGGATTTGGTGGAAATATACTCTTTAGATCTGAGTCTTCCAAGGTCTCTCTGCTTATTCACTGACTGTAAGTCTCGTATTCGTTCCCATCTGCTGCAGGAGGAAATCTCTTTTATAATGACTGAGCAAGGCACTGATGTGGGATTCCCTTCTGTATGCTGTGAATATGTTTTATTACCATATAATAAAGAAGCTGCTTTGGTGTGTGTCAGGGAAGAATATAACAAGGTGGAAAATCAAAGCAGAGATAGAGAAGGAAAGAAGGTAGAGTCAGAGAGATGCCATGTAGCTGCCCAAGAAGCAAGAGGCAACAAACCATGAGCCTTGTGGTAAACTATAAAATAGTAGAAATGGCTTAATTTAAGATGTAAGAGTTACTTAATAAGAAACCTGAGATAATAGGCCAAAGAGTATGTAATTAATATTAAGCCTCAGAATGGTTATTTCATTAACAGCTGCAGGAGCTAGTGAGCAGGATCAGGTGGGTAGAGAGAAACTGGCCCAGGGCAACCATTGGGACAGAAAATATTTGTACCTACAAGACACTGATCTATGAGTATAGCAGAAAGTTGTTAGGAGTCATTTTATTGTTACAATTTTTTTAGTACAAGTAGTATTTGGTTTTACCCTAGGTGCTTGGGTTATCTAGTCTCAGGGTGCAGGTCACTGAAGTAGTGTTAGATATGGGTTCCATCTTCTGGAGTCAGATCAGATATTGATTGGTTATTCTCACCAGCTTTGTGCTGTCATTGTTCTAGTGTATCTTTCTGGAATGACACCCTTGTAAATCAAAGGGTATATTACTGACTTGGTATTTACATTTCTTTTTTGCTTGCATGTACTAAAGATGCTAGAACATGCACCAGCTCTACTTCTTTGTGTTCAATGAGTTATATAGGTGTTGACTTCAGCAATTGAGCCATGCCATCAGTTTGTAGAAAGCAACTGATATTCTTGGCAAATTGGGGATTTTCATGGGGCCCTTTTGGCCAACAACTCAAGTAGATGTAATCCAATCCCAGGACTGAAAGCTTCATTTGTTGACAAGAAATGACCAGTTGGGGTTCTGTTGCCCCCATTATTTGTCAATTTCCATTAAATAACCTTCATATATGTATATATTTTCGGGAGATTTTACTGTATTGTTTTCATATTACTCCTCAAATGGCCCTTAATGTTAGCTGTCTTTCTCTACATACTCTCTCTTACCTTACCTTCTTCCCTCCCTCTCCCTCTTTATCCTTCAGTTCCAGCCCCCACCCCCAGCCACAACTATTTATTCTATTTCCCTGTCCTAGGAAAATCTCCCTGCCCTGTCACAGTCCATTACTTTATACCTAATATGTTTGGTTCTTTGAATTAGAGCTTGAATATCTGTGGAGACCCAAAGAGGCCAAAGTTTTGAGACTTGTTCTTAGTTCATTCAAGGTTATTGTGCTTCTAACTCAAACAAAGGTCCCACCTAGTTGTAAATCAGAGTTCTGCTCTCTCAAGACTATTGTCAACACAGGTGACTAGTTGTTAGACCTCATGCTCCTGAAATAGGGAAATAGTTGGTTCCTACCTAAAACAAAAGTCTAAGGATCAAACTAAGTTTCAGCTCCCTTTATGGAAATAACTTGGAATTCCACCCATGGCGTGGTTTGCCTACAGAGTGTTTGGTCTAGGGCGTGAGTCTAAAGCATGAGCAATGAATGTAGCTCGTAGTTTTCAATTTGTTTTACTCCTGCGTTTGGGGGTCAGGGGTATATTAACCATTTGGAAATTAAACACGGGGGAATTTTCAGTGCTCATTGAAAAATTTCCTCCTGATATTATCTTATATGTTTCTGTGTTTTATTATTTGCATTCGAGTCTTCATATTTTTTACTATATTTCAAAATTCCCATGCCTCCACTATGGAGAATGGTATTTTTGCCGAGGCTGGCTGATGGAGGAAGGTCATTGGTTGATTTAATAAAGAAGCTGCTTGACCTGATAGGTTAGAACGTAGGTGGGAGGAGCAGAATGCTGGGCGGAAGAGGAAGTGAGCTCACAGACTCCTGATAGGTTAGAACGTAGGTGGGAGGAGCAGAATGCTGGGCGGAAGAGGAAGTGAGCTCAGAGACTCCACAGCTCTCCTCTCGGGGGCAGACGCCTCAGAGAGACACGATGCT